>NC_028456.1:3491226-3590319 GCF_000263155.2 Setaria italica | reverse complement strand
GTACATATTAATTGTGCTGTCATTACAGAATGAATTTGTATGTAGTATTAAATTAGATTATATTTTAATTAAGCGCTACCTGGGCTACATCTAAAAATAATTGAGCCCAAAATTTCGTGGGCTCGCTCCCTCAGCCAATTATTTCATGGGCATAAACAAAGTTATGATGCCAGCAAATATTCGGCTAAATCCATTAAGAATTAGGCCTAAATAAAATTTTGACATCACCGTATGTTGTGCTTGATCTAACAAGAATTGGCCCTTATGATGTCAGCAATTATTGGCCTTGGTCCAAGAAGAATTGGACCTAAATCAATCTATAACGACAGCTATTATTGGACTCGGCACAACAAGAACTTGGCCTAATTCAATCTATAACAAAATAATTTGTCACAACCGTCATGCCACATTAGACTGTGGTCTGATGTGGCATGCTACGTAGGAGCCAGTTTATGATGACACGTGGGATGAATTTTCATTCATCATTATCTTAATGACGCACCGAAATAAGGAATGTCCCGTCGCACAGAAGATAGATAGGACCCTCTCCTCTGACCCTCCCTCGGTCCGTGGGCGGGCAGATCAGAGGCGAGGTGAAAATCAAATGATGAAGAAACAAAGTTGACGGGATGAAGGATCCCAGGTAGCCAGCACAACGGGGCGAGGTTTGAATCTACACGACGAACATAGCGATACAGCATGAGAAGAACTCTGTGCTTTTTAGTAGTTGTGGATGTATGTATTGGATTGGATTTGATTTGGTAAATATCGCTAAGTATTTAGTGTAAGGATATACAAAGACTGCAAATTTTTGTGTAAGATCTGATCAAAACCATAGGGCTTGGTAGTGCTGTCTGAAGCAGCGCTTCAGCTGCAGCAGCTAACTACAACAGCTGCAGCCCACACAGTGCAGTCAGCCAGCATAGCCGGAAGGATGGAAACGGAAGAAGATAGGAGTTCTGCGTTTGGGCTGCACAGCCGATTGGCTTTGCTGTACCGTTAGCTCGAGTGAGCACTCCCTATATATATACATATATAGTACTGTATATTTTCTTTCAATATAGTAATTGGAAACATAAATTTATATGCTAATGTAGCATTTGCTAATTTCATAAGTCGTCTTTTGATCATGTATAAGACACATGTACACAAAAACCATGGCAGTATTTTATATATATATATATATATATATATATATATATATATTTTAATTTTGCTTCCATTTACCCATGTTAGGTTGATCAAGTTATTTCCTAATTCCATTGTACATGTCACAATTTTTATGAATTAAATAGATCGGTGGTGTTATTTGCTTAAAATAATTGTATGCACTCTCATATCAATTTGAAACATAAAAAGATCAGTAATTTATTTTTTAAACTATTTTCCTAATTTAATGTTTGATGCATAAATTTATTCTGTACCACAACGTGGAGTCGCAGAACCAGGGCCGTCCCCGTATAAATGGAGATCCTGTACGAAACTCTAAAATGTGAGACATAGTATGCTAGTAAAATAGGTAGAATCTTCAACATCCGCATTACAAGTACTTACATTATCAACAGTATTATCCGTTTGCACATTTGTGTTGTTAATAAGATCTTACTGAACTTCAAAATTATGTTTTGGTGTCTATCTGACTATTTATAGGATTATTGTAAATATTACTATCAATTATAGAACCATGATCAAGTGTTTTATCGGATAGCACTTGTGATTCTTCTATAATAAACATATTCATAGGCTGTAGCCCTTTTTCTGAGACTGATTTAAAGACTCAAATCTTCATCCCGATCAGGAGATGAAGAGATGAATAGGCGCAGAGCCATAAACATGGACAGAGAATGACGCTTGGGCTGTTCAGGAGAGCTTTAGAGGCCAAGGATTGATGAGCTAGATAGCTGTAGCACTGGAAACTGGAGGCTCCAAAAAAAATGGAGGCCCTGTACGGTCGCACAGCCCGCACACCCCTGGGGACGGGCCTGCACAGAACATTCACCAGCCCTAGCCCTTGTTTAGTTGCCCAAGTTGGGACCTCCCAACTTGGGAGTTACTGTTTGGCCGAAATTTGGCCCTTTGTACAGAATTCTGGAGCTCCCAACTTTGGATTTCAGAAACTTTGGAGTTCACTGTTTGAACATTTAAAACCAGCACATCTCTGCATGGCCCATGCATGCACATATGCAAAAAATGCATGAACAGCTCAGGGGGACAACACAATCGCATTTTCAACAGCAAACCTTCAACGAAAATATCTCAAGTACCCAGCAAATTATTACAGTCACAACACCGTACCAAATTATTACAGTCACAACACCATACAGTCACAAGACCGAAAACTGTTACAGGGAATCACAAAGTACATCAACAATGACATGTCCTCAATCACAAATTATTCAAGACCTAGCAAACAAATGTTCAGCAAGCATGTCTCGAAATGCATTCATGCTTGCCATGTCCGCGCTCTCTGGCGCAGGAACTGTATCCGGCTGATCCTGAGTGCCTTCAACAGGCACATAATTTATGTTGCTGTCCACTATACCAAAGTGACTATCAAAGTCACCATTAATCCTAATGAAGTTGTGCAACGCCATGCATGCACATATTATCAGTGTCTGTGTTTTAGGTGGATAGGCCGGGATGTCCAACAATATGCGCCACTTCATTTTCAACACTCCAAACGCCCTTTTAATCACATTTCTAAGAGATGAATGTGCAAAGTTGAATATCTCCTTCATACCTTGTGGTTCGGGCGCGTTTTGGAAGTCTTGGATGTGATACTTGGCCTGCCGGTAAGGAGCCAGGAAGCCGGTTCGGTTTGCATACCCCGAGTCCACCAAGTAGTATTTCTCTATATGAACAGTACATACCTGTAAGTTTACGATAGTGCAATTAGAAAACAGTAATGAGTAGGAAACAGGGCTGTGTACCTCTAGGTGGCTTTGGGAAGTGGTCTCTGTAAGTTGTCATTGCATCGTTAAACACCCTCATGTCATGAACCGAACCCGGCCACCCAGCAAGGACAAAAGTAAAGACCATATCAAAGTCACAGGCAGCTATGACATTCTAGGTTGTCTTGCCCTTCCTACACATGTGCTGCATAAACTTTCCACTAGGCACAACAACAGGAATGTGAGTGCCATCTATTGCTCCTATGCAACCCTTGAATTCAGGGTAGAACCGATTGTTTTGCAGCCTAGGATGCATTGATCTAAAGTCTGGGTCACGAGGTTTAATTATGTCGGCAGATAAGTCTACCAGACAATTGAGGACTTTGTAAAATAGTCTATGAACAGTGGCTAGTGATCTCTCGAATCTGTCCTCTGCTTGCCTAACTGATTGTGGTGCCCCACATATCCAAAGGAACAATCCTAGAGCCTCAATAGTGCTAGTTTTGTTAGATGTTCTAAGACCATACTGAGATGTCAACAAATCATGCAGCCTATGAAACATGTGTGGGGTCATCCTAAACATCTTGTAGCAGGCTGATTCATTGTCAAGCTTGTTCAGTACCTATTGCTCCCCAGTCAAGGCTGGATTCCTATACGGCCGCCTATTGCAATACTTGTCCACATGAATAGCATAGGCATACATACCGAAGATAAAAGGTGCTTCATCATCTTCACACGCCATTGACCACCAGTCCTCCCACCAGGTGTTGAAAAGATCCAGCACATCTTCGACTTCATCTTCTGTACCTTCATCTTCTGTAGCATCATCTTCTAAGGCTTCATCTTTTGAGGCTTCATCTTCTGCAGCTTCACCTTCTGAGCCATCATCTTCTGCAGCATCAGAAGGTTCAACATCCTGGGCATTGGAAAACAAGACAGGCACAGTCAGTTCAATTCAGTTTGTAGCAACATTACTAAAGCCTGCTACCTCCATTCAAACACTCATTCATCTCACACAGAGGCAATCAGTTTCAGAAATAATAATCAACATTACTAAAGGGAGAACCATGCTTGTAATTAAACATGTCCTGACATAGTTCGTCATAGTTCATCATCACAGCATAAATAATTACCACCACAACTGAAATGACCTACACGCCATGACCATCACACACAAAAGACAGGCCATCATGCCAACAGTACTAAAGGGACAAGAACTAAACAATGCATGGATGTTAGGGTCTGGTTTTAGACCGTAGCAGCATATTGCTTGATCATGGAGAGCCTTGCTTCAACAGGTGTGCACAGGAAGATGTTGCGTAGATCCTCATGCATGCAGATCTTGACCACACCATTCCATAGATGTCCTTCCATGAGGTGCACTCCAAGCTCTTTCGCTGCATCTGTAACTTGTTTCTGTTCTTCTTTCCTAGCACGCCTTTCTTGTTTCTGTTCTTCTTTCCTAGCATCCCTTTCATGTTGCTGCTGTGCCATCCTAGCCTCCCTTTCTTGTTGCTGCTGGGCCATCCTAGCCTCCCTTTCTTGTTGCTGCTGTGCCAGCCTAGCATCCCTTTCTTGTTGCTGCTGTGCCATCCTAGCATCCCTTTCTTGTTTCCTCTTCTCCAGTTCCTGTTCAATGCCCTTATTCTTATCCAATATCGCCCTTTCCAATATTGCTGTCCTTGTCTCATAAGACGAGTTGAACCTTGTGAAGTGGCTGTTCATGTTGCGAGATGTGCTGCCCTTGTTCTTCTTGGTGGGGCTTGTAGCTGTGCTGCGGAAGCTGCTGGTGCTCCTCTTGCTCCCACTGCTGACTGGGGTCGCACAGCTCAGAGGGGTGCCACAGTCAGCTTCAGCGTCATCTTCCTCGCCGCTAGAGATGAAGCTAATCTGCCGGCTGACCCCAGGAACAAAGGAGGTCTCTCCAGTCACTGCAACTTCACTGAACATGCGGTCCATCTGGTCAATGTATTCTGGCCATCCCTCCTTCAAATCATACCAGTCGGCGTGCCCCTGCAATGCAAATACAACCCACACAGGAAATTCAGAAGGTAGTAGACTTCTGTAACGATTACAGAATGAGGTCTTGACAAATTAGTTACCCTTGTCTTGTCGTCCCACCACTTGTCAGAAGCAACAACAGAGCCATCTTCTCTGTGCCCCAAGCCTGTGCACTTGGTGCAAAGATGCTCGATGAACTGCCACATCGACTTCAACTGCCTGTACTTGTAACCAAACTGCTCACTGTTTCTTAACTTCCCAGTGGCCTCTAGGAACTTATCCCGAACATCTATCCAGCCCCACTTGCTCATGTTCCCATTCTTGCAGTTACCCAAGTCAATCTGCTGGCAGTAAAACTCACAAAACAATTGAGTGTCCTCTTTGGTCCACTTGGCCCTGGTTGGCTCAGTCTGTGCACAATGTAATTGAAACAGCAATGCATGAAACAGCAATGCAATCTGTGCACAATGTAATTAAAACAGGAATACATGAACTCCTATTGACAGTAACCATGACTATCCTACACATTTCATGCACACCAGTTGACCAGATCATGGAAGGAAAGAGGGGGACAGGCAACAAGGACAGGCAACAAGTACCGAAGTGTTGTCGGCGTCAACTGCTTCAGCCGCGCCGCGACGCCGGGAACCGCGGACCCTGGCTGTAGGTCGCTGTTGATGACGCGCGGGAGCCGCGGCCTGACCACCGCTGCCGGAAGCCTCTCGGCCGGGAGGGGCGGCCCGGCTGCTGCCGCCTGCTGCGGCTTGGTGGCCGGAGCGAAGGATGCCTTCGTAGTCCTCCATGTGCGCCCACCCGGAGGATGCGTTGAGGTTGAGGCCCGACATGCCCAGGTGGCTTGGGGTGGGCACGGTGGACGACGACATGTGATGCGGCCCGGAGGAGTAGGGGTTGTAGGATCCGGTCCCTACGCCCGGCGGCGCCAGGGAGAAGAAGGTCCTTGTGCGGTGGCCGGCATCGTGGTCGGGGACGCTGCCGAAGTCCACCCCCGAAGAATCGTCGTATCCCCCGCCGTTGAAGGCAGCGGGGTTGCCGGATCTGCCGGCGGTGAAGGCCGCGGGGTTCCCGGATCCGCCGGCGATGAAGCCCGCGGGGACTCTGGATCCGCCCGCGAGGAAGCCCGCGGGGACTCTGGATCCGCCGGCGTTGAAGGCCCCGGGGTAGCCGGATCCGCCTGGGAGGAACTCCGCGCCATTCCCGTCGTCGTTGAAGTCGTCCATCGCCGCGGACGGGGTCACGAATGGTGGATCCGGTACAGGCCGCGGTGGATCCGACGGAGAACGTCCTGTATCTGGTGCTGCAGTGCTCGATTCGAGCGGAGGCGGCGAGGTGAGCGGCGGGGTCAGGGCGAGCGGCAGGGAGAGGGCGAGCGGCGCGGGGGAGGGCGAGAGCGGCGGGGGACGAGAGCGGCGGGGTTGCTGGATCCGGCGGCGGAGATGGCAAGCGGCGCGGGGGAGGGCGACAGGGACGGGGAGGGGGGCAGCGGCGGGGGAGCGGAGAGCTACGCGGGGAGGGGGGAGCGGCGGTGGACCGGAAAGCGGCGCAGGGGGAGAGGGAGAGGGACTGCGGGCGGTGCTAGGGTTCTGCGCGCGGCCGGTGGTAATAGGTGTCGAAGTTTAGGCCAAAATCGGGACATCCCAGAGGCCGATTTTGGACCCAACTTTGGCAGCCCGTTTACTTCAAAACTCCCAAAAGGTGGCCCAATTACTGTACAAAGGCAAATTCGGGCCTCAACTAAACAAGGGCCTAGTGTGATACTAATCTACGCATGGTTCCTTTGTGACGTACAGTCGAATAGGGTGCACTCACGATACGTTACAGTTTTGACTGTGTAACAGTGAAAAATATAGTACCTTCATTAAAAAATATATAATGTTAGGGTAAGCTAATTACTCCCTCCGTTCTTAAATATACGACACCATTGATTTTTTACTCCAACTTTAACCACCAATATCTATTGATTTTTTACTCCAACTTTAACCATCAATATCTATTAAACGAGTTAGTTAACTAAACTAAAATGTGTATCATTATATCTATTGTCAAATGTACTTTAGACAGACTTAACTTATAGTTTTATCTATTTGCAAAAATATTTATAGAAAAAATGAATAATCAAACAAATGAAAAAAAGTTAACGACGTTATTTATTTAAGAATGGATGGAAGTTGTTAGAAACGTCATATATTTAAACATACGAGCTAAAGGCAAGAAACAGAGGCGTGCGAACTTAGAAGTTTCTAACAACATCTGCATTTGACAGCTCACAATAAAATAAGGATGCCACTACATCACTATATCGAGTCACCGACAATCACACTTCTTTTTTTCTTGCGGGTACCCACAATCACACGCAACAACTTGGTCCAAATATTACATTGTTTAGCAGCCAAGAAGCAATTAAACAATTAATATACCTGTGAACCTCGAGCGGTACAACTTGTTGACATATATATCTTACATTCCTGAGGAATTTCTCTACAGAATGAATTAATTGTAACAAGTAATGGTTGCTATCCTGCAAGGCTCAATCCTTATGTCGTGCATAAGCTTCTTGGTTAAGGAAGTCTGTCATAATCCAGATGACGCTCGTCAGCTCACCGCCACTGTTGAGCTTCTTGGCATGGGACTCCCTGCTGCATCGATTGGCTGCGTAGACTAGAAAATCCATCCACACTTGAAGGACCAATTTCAGCACGGCCTTGCTGCCTTTGTCCTTCTCTCTGTCAAGTAGTTCTTTAGCAACTCCATTAGCATAACAGAGGCGAGGGACGTTGTGGCTGTATTTTGGCCTCTCCTTGTATACCGTGTTGGCGAGCTCATTTACATGATGGTTCAGTTCAGTGACATTAGGGCCATCGTTCAGGCGCAATATTTCCTTGAGCATTGTACCCATATTTCCAGTTGTTTGATGACCATGATTCTTGCACCTTTCTGATAAGTTTTCACAGGTTCGCCGGTATAGCATGTTCTGGGCAAGGCCTGGCAGCATTTTAGGGTGATCCACGAGGAGGAACATCAGATAGTTGGACAGAGTCCTTATATCCTTCACCACATCAGCTGCGTCACCGGTATCTCTACTGCTTTTGGCTAGGAAGATGTCTGTGCCGATGTGCCATATTATGACTCCCTCTTGGAACTCAACACCGAGGTTTCTTTCTTTCTTGATACGGTCATACAAGTCCCTGTCCTCCCTCTCAAGCGCGTCTTGACCCCAGCTCTTCCTGATCACACCCTGTGAGTTCAAACCCGTCTCTGTTAATCTGTGTATGTACTCGAACAGCCCCTGTTTCAGGCCATCAGAAATGTTGACTGTTGCAGAGTAATGCTTCCTATTCCACCACTCCTCGAATCCCAACATCGCAGCAACTCTGCCTACAAGGGGTGTATAGGACATTCTGCGGCGACTGCAATAGTGTAACATGTTATACTGCCCCATTTCGCCCGACCACCTCCTGCCTGACCTATTGCTGCCAGCACTTCCCTTGATGGTCTTGGCAATCTGGCGAAGACGATCCCACCTTCCGGTACATAGAGCTGCATATCGGATCCAACTCCATCGCGTGGTGCACAAGAAGGCATATGTCCATGAGGATCCTAGGGAATTCAACAGAGATGCTACCTCCATAAGGAAAGCCCCAGCAAGCAAGGTGTAAGTGACACCAACGTCTACCTTGTGATCATCTTTGCCACTGAAATGGAACAGCAGAAATGAGGCAGCAATGGCGACAGATGAGGCGAGACGGATGAAGTAACCTGGCCATGTGTGTATCACGGCAGCCTTGGTGTACAGGATGTCGTACAGCAGGGAGAGCTGCATCTCAGAGAATGCCCACATGCCCTTGGAGTCTTCCTTCCTAAGGGCCTTGAGCATCTCCAAGGTATTGTGTTCTGGATCTTTCTCCAGCCAAGAATCAACTGTTGCACGCTTGCATATGTGGAACATGTAATGAGCACGGCGCAAATGCGCTTCTTCTTCGTCGTTAGTCTTCTTCAGTATTCCTTGATCCCAATGATGGAAGTGATGATGCCTGGCGAGTGGTTGCTTCTTCAGAGACCTTCGGATGCTGCTCATGTTACCGCCCCTGATCGCAACAACCCTCTCAGCATACTTGCCGATGCCGACCGCCCACATCAAGAATGCGGCAAGGGCAAGGAAGGTGTCGCTTTTAGGGAGATGTTTGTAGAGGACATATGTTGCTGCTAGGACCTTCACGACGAAGACCTGCAGGTGGCGCAGCCAGAGTTGGTTGTCATGGAATGCATAGGCGGCTATGCTGTCTGGGCCGCCACGGTGCAGGAGAAGGAAGGGTGCCCAGAATGGCATGAGCCGGTGGTCGCGCGGTGCGCTGCTCAGGGAGAGGAGTCCAATTGCATAAATCCCTATGGTGTCAGCCAGGTGGTATGCGAGCCACAAAGGGATCCTCAGCAATATAGTGGCTCTGCGTCGCCGGATTCCAGCGAGGGGGAGGAGGAGAACATGCAGGACGAGGCTGAAGAGCATTAGGATCTGGATGGACCAACGGTTCCACAAGTCCAGTGGCCTCACAGCCATTGCTCCTGCATTCAAAGTGATGAATCTCTTTTGGGGTCTGCATATGCATCTCTCACAACAAGGCACTAGAATCAACAGCCAACATAAGAAAGAGATGCAGACAGCTGAATTGGACTTATTTAAAATACTATCTTAATAAAATGCCTGAAAGATACAAAGAGCCGACTAGGAATCAAACTTAATTAATATGGGCCTAAACAAAGATTCCACCAATACCATATGGATCATTTTTGTTAGTACTAAAGAGACGATAATAAATTGTATGCGTGCAGACTATAATCAGAGGTAACTAAGTAAGGAACATTCAGAGATTCGATGAAATGAAGGAAAAAAATCAGGAAAACTAGGTAAACATAAGTCTAGATAATTTAGATAATCGATCGTATGAAAGCTTAGCCATGTAATTATATTGGGATTGTGTAGGAAGGAAATAAAACCTGTCATCCTTAATGAAGAGCACTTTGGAGGTAAATATAAACATTGGGACAGTTAATAAAATATGAAACTGATATGATGAGGGATTTTATGATTCTGTTCATACTTCGAGGTAAACTACTGTACAGTAAGGAACGTATCAGAGGCACGCATACCAGTAATAAGTTGTCAGCAGCTCATGGTAATACCGCCCCCTCCCAATCCGCTGAGGTGACTGGTGTGCTGCGTGCAAGCCTTTGAGATGAGGTTAGTTGACAGAAAACCAAGTGACGACCCCTTCAAATGCTTGAGAAGAACGTGGCTGATCTGCAAAAATGTGATAATCATGAGTCAAAAACTTGGACAGCTTTATACTATTCCGACAACAATACAGGAACAACTACTTTACATACATAGGCACATATTCCATATCTGACTAAGAAAGAACAAGGAACAAGTCCTGCATGTCTAGTTCACTGATTCGGAAGAAAAGGGCAGGGAAGAGTGATCTAGGACAAGCCAGGAGAGAAACGGAGATATCTTGTACAATGCGCTACATCGTCGTATCACCATTTGTAATATTGTTGGTTGGTGGCGCCGTATATAGGAGGCGATGTGTAAGCACACAATTCAAGCTGCATCCGAGCGTCCAACAATACAATATAGTCTATAGGTAATTAAGCAATTCCCAGGCTTGAACTACAGTCTAAGGTGCACCTGTGGCCAATTTAAAAAGCTTTATACGTCGCCGTTTATTTTTAAATAAGAGAAGCTTCTGTGGGTCTGTTGGTTGCATGCCCGGTTGGCATGCCAAATTCCATTTTCATGGTAACTTAAAGCGGGAAAGATAGATGAAGCATACCAGCGTCTCCATTTTCGGGTTGTTTAATTACTACTAGAAGATCTTGTGTGGAGAAGATTGGTATGTGGGATATCAATCTGTTTCATAATCTTTTTAGTGGGATATTCTTGGTGTCGGCGCCACCACCACCATGCATAGCGGGGCCGCAAAAGCATCTACGGCTCGGCCGCCGTAGCACGACGCCGAGAAGCTGCCGGCGTTGTGGCAGGAGCGCAACGAGAAACCACCACAGGAGCGCAACGAGAAACCACCACGGGAGCTCAACGAGAGGAGGTGCTGGAGGAACGGCTGATGTGCCACGGGGAGCCACTGGTGGGGGAGAGGCGCGATACGGACGACCCGGAGGAGGCGGGGCTAGAGGCGGAGCTAGATCGCTTCATGGCATGGGGCAGCAGGGGTGAGAGCGTGCGCGCGCGCGTCGGGAACGAGGAACTGGCGACAATGGTGGGGGAACTAGCGACGACAATGGTGGGTGGTGGGGAAACTGGTGATTAAATAAGGAGTTTCTCACTTTCTCCGGGAAGCTGAGGATGTTAAGGTAGCACCATCTTGGGCATGACAACCGTCTCCTCCGTGAATATGCGAGGGAACACCAACCGCTATAGGCCGTGGCATCAGTTCCTACAAAAAGTTGAAACAATTGAGTAGTGTAACGATATAGGTGAAGAGTGTCAAAGATTGAGTCGACTCCTACTCAATGACTTTTTCTCTCTATTTCCATCCATTTTTTGCAAGTGCCACGTGACCTCTAGGAGATAGGTTGGTTGTTATAAAATTCAGCTGCAGAATGAGCATGACAAATTTAGACAAAATCCAGATGATATTAAGTTGGTTCATCATAGGTAGGAACATTGTTGAGTCCTAGCTTCTCGTGAAGGCAAGACGCAACGAGGTTGGTGGAGCGAAAAGGAATGCAAACCGTTCCTTCAATAAATGTCGAACGTAAAAAATTACAACGGGTGAAGCCCCCCTTTTATAGTGTTCGGAGCACCTCTACACTTTACACATTTATCCTCACTCAACTGCTACATCTCCAGTATATTCTTTACACTTAGGCCATTTGTGAGTCACATTTTTCAGGCAACCCGATAACTCCGCGATTCCCGCTCTCACAGGACTCCGTGATTTGCGCTTCCATGTCGTTCACATCTTTGTGCTCCTCGGCTTTGCGCCCGAAGCTGGCCCAGCTTCAGGCATCCGAGCTGTCTTGAGTTTGTGCGCACCTTCTGCTTGTACCTCGAGCCTTCTCTGGTGCCTTCGTGGTACAAGCCTTCTCTGGTGCCTTCGTCTTCGGGGCAGGAGGTTGAGGTGAGCTTTGGGTGTCACGTTATCTCCAGCCGCTCACCCCGAGCTTGCTCAGCTTTGGTTGCGCTTGCTTCATTACTATACAGAATGACAGTAGGGCAAAGGTTACCAGGTTAGAGAAACATCAAGGACTCACCTTACCTTCGGCCTTGACCCTTTCTTTGGAATGCTTGCTCTTTGTGGCGTACCCGAAGCCGGGAAGTTATCCCTGAAGCTTGGTATCCTGCAGGAACTCATGATATGGTTCGATTCAAGCGACCTCGAGAGTGACTGTATTATTGGATGATCCTCAACAGTAGCCCCTTGTGGGCGAGGTTAGGCACCGGTGACCGAACCCGTGAAGTTAGAGATCTTTGCCCAAAAAATGTCACCCTCGAGCGTCGGTGCGAATTGAGTCAACGGTTGCCTTTTTCGTGCTGACGTGGCGGTTTTTTTACTGCACGACCTTTCACATCCGTTGCACATCCGTTGCGTGGTTACAGGCGTCGTTTCGCAGCTTTTACCGCGCCTATAAAGGTAGAGGCGACGGTCGCTTTCACTTGCGTGCTCGAGGCTAACAGATGTTTTCTCGCAAGTGCTTCATGCTCGCTGTTTCTGTTCCCAAAGCCCTGTTCCTTGAGTGTTAGCATCGCTATTTTTTGGGTAACGCACCTTGCAGAAAGATTTTTTAACTTAGTTTTTTTGTTTGTTGTATTAATAAGGTTTGTTTTTTGTCTAGTGAAGCTCGCTCGCATCATGCAGACTGCTCGACCCAAGACCGCAGAGGAGCTTGCAGTGAAAACTGAACCTCACGTCGAGGCCAGTCCATCCCGCGTGACCGAGGACATCGACATTGAGGCAGTTTCCGAGGAAGGCGAAGTGAAGAGATCTGCTCCTGAGGTTGTGGATCTCACTGCTGATGACGGGGGCTCGTCGAGCAGCGATTTGCTGGTGATAATGAGGGCAATTGCCCAAGCAAAGAAGCCAAGGAACCACCAGAAGAACAAATACATTATGCGGTGATTTCATCTCATTCGAGACTTCATTAATCGGGGTGAGATCAAGATATGCAAAATACAGACGGATTTGAATATTTCTGATCCGTTGACAAAGCCTTTCTCGCAGTCTAAGCATGACGCGCACATAAGAGCTATGGGTATTATATTCTAGATCGACTCTAGTGTAAGTGGGAGACTGTTGGAGGTATGCCCTAGAGGCAATCATAGAGATGATGATACCTTATTGTATCCATGATTTGTATATTGGTTATTCTAAAGTTTTTCCTAGTCGGAGTTCATGTGAGGACACACATGAATATTAGACTAGCACATGTATAAGTTGATGACTATGTTTCACAAGTCATGGACATGGAGATCTCAAACTAATAATGTGGGCACATGTGGAGACATGTTCTAGGATTGACCCAACACAAGAAGTAGTTCTCTCTTTACACCACATGTACGCTTTGTCCTTAGACTTGAGATTGTCGCATGTACTCAAGATGTGGATCGACTTACTTAGAGGCTATCAAACGCCACACCGTAACAGGGCAGTTAAAAAGGTAGCTTTCAGGTTTGTTAAGAAGCATGCTCTGAGGCATGGTCAATCAAGATGGGATTTGCCCTTCTCTGATAGAGAGTGATATCTCTAGGCCCCTCGAGTGATCGGATCCGAAAATGCATTGCCATGCTACGTACGGTGAAGAGTTAACCTACAAAGGGATTCCGAATTACAGGATCGAGAAAGAGCGGTCGGCTTGGAGTTAGACCAAATATCGTGAGGCAAAGGGAATAGCATGTACGTGATGTCATGATGGTTTGTCTGATATGATCTTCGTGTGCGTATATGAGCTGGCACTCTTGCTAGAGGCCGCTACATACTAAGCATAGCTGCCGTGCCTCCCACGCCCTCGCCCTGTTGCAACTCGCGGACCTAGCATTCCGGCTTGCGACGCTTCCTCCCTGCCATGTGGATACCTTGGAGGTTTTGCACCTGCAACACTTGGACGAGCCGCCGACGAGCCACGACGAGCCGCGGCACGAGGAGGACCTCACGGTATGTGGATGAGCTACTGAGGAGCTGCTCGACGTCGACGTGATTGACTACGTGTTCGACTACGCTGATCGACTTTGCTGCCCTGACACGATTCTACATCTTCCGCACCAGTGCGTCGAGTGGTAATCCCGTGATCCATATACAACAGTTTTCCTGGTTTACGTGGTAGAAAAATTTTATTTTGCGCTAGCATAGCCTACCTTGTATCCCAACAAATTCTACATGAAATGCAAATGCATCAAGTTCAAACTGCCATGCTTTCTCATACAGGATGCAAAATATGAATTATTGCTGAAGTGTAAATTACATTACGACCACATTTACCTAAACAAGGTTCTAAACTTTCCTTATCTTCATGAGGTAAGGTGTGTTGTGGTATAAAACCCGAGGTTGATTTGATGGTGATTGTGTACATATATATAACTTAACTTTATTAAACTTTAGATTGGAGAGTTATCGTACCTCTTCCGAAAAAGACCATTACTCGTACTTAATGTTTCTTTCTTATATTTAATTAGGTCCATGTTCCAAATTTTATTTCAGTATTCAAATAGTGGGGTATGACATTGCTAATTTAGCAGTTGGTCAGACATAACATCACTAGGTTACTGTAAAAATTTGGGGTGTATTGGATTAGTACAAAAATAATTAAAATTATTTCATCATCCCAAGGTGACAAGTACTTAATCATTTTTAACTCGAGTTATTTAGAGAGTCTGTTGCTGAAATTTTACAAAGTGTTACAAAGAAGCAGCATAGCCTTTGGTGAATTTTTCAGAATTTTTAATGAAGGGCATCTATATACCATATATTCCTCTTATTTATCTTTCTCTAAAAAGGTAGGTGGGTTCCATGAACCTTCAGATAAGGTTTCATATTTTTCTTATGAACTAGGCTTCACCACTGATTTACTCAAAGTAGCTTCACATCTTTCTCACCCCTGGATGAATTATTATGCAAAAAGACAAAAGCACCCTTAGATTTCAATTATAAAACTAAAATAGTGATTTAACATCTGTGCTAGGCTCCAAATTATTTTTTGCAACGACTATATATTATTGCAATAGCACCTCATGTATAGCAACGATTTCAGTATTTGTTGCTATAACCAAGATTTCTTTTGCAACAATACTATTTTTGTTGCTATACCTAATACTACTTGCAACGATTCATATTAGCGTTGCATTATCTAAGACTCATTTGCAACATTGTATATTTTCGTTGCAATAACCAAGATTTCTTTTGCAACCACACTATTTTCATTGTAATAACCAAGATATCTTTTGTAACAACACCGAGTTCGTTGCTATATCTAAGACTCTTTTGCAAGGCACGATAGTACTTATTGCAACGTGTTATAATCGTTGCAATATGGACCACTAATTGCCAGCACTATAAAATAGCGTGGCAATACGTCGCCGCAATTACAACCAGCAAATATTCGTTGCGATATAGCATATCTATTGCAACGACTAACTTGTTGTCGCAATGCTACACAAATGGTGGTAATATGACACCCCTATTGCAACCAAAATGGACTTTTAGGAAGCCACATAGCCTTTCCCATGGCACGTATGAACCTAATGTGGGCACCAAGTCAAATGGTGTTGTTGATGCTTCTTGCTCTAAGTCCCAAGGGACTTCTCACTTGAATGAGAATGATGATTCATCCTCTCGGACCGTGCCTGCAAAAAGGCCTTTGTACCATTGCTCTTATTGTGAGAAAGATAGGCATCAAGAGAGCTTTTGTTATCGTCATGCAAGACAAATGCGGCGAACTCATGCTTCTAGGCCTTTGGTTGTTCATAGCCCGTCTCATGGCATGAGCACTTTTGAGCCTAGTAAGAAGCCACATTTCATTGATGAGTTTTATGACTCCTTTTCTAGTGAGTTAGGTCATGCACGTGGACATGCTTTTAGTTCTTCTTATGTTGGTCCTTGACATGGTTCTCATGGTGCTTGTGTTAGTTCTTCTCTTATGACCTCAGGGGATCATTGCCTCTTTGCTAGTGGTAGCACTCGTTCTTCTTCTCGTGTTGCTCCTTTGAGGCATGGTTCCAAGGGTGTTTCAAAATCATCTCATTTGAACCAGCATTTGCATCATGCTAACCTACGTGATAAGTTGAGTGCATCTTTTACCCGTGTGACTAAGTTTTGGATTCCCAAGTATATGCTTGCTAACCCTTTGGGATCCAAGACTCGGTCTTTTTTGTCCCCTCATGTGTAGGTACAGGGATGCGGGTGGAGAACATGAGCTCGAAGTGACTTCATCTTTTGCTTGAGGTGTTCAAGATTTGATGGTTCTCCACACCGTTTGGATGGCCCTCAAGAGGCCTCTGTACACTTGTATAGTGAGCTTTCCCTTCCACACTCCTGTGCTCACTTGTATACTAGTTGCATATTTTATCCTTGTATCATGCTGTGAATATACCATGGTAGCCACCTTTTCATGTTAGCATGTGTGAAACTCTTGTATATCTTGCTATGCTAGCTTTGTAATATATATTGGTGGATGATGCACATGCACATCGTGCTATGCTTTAGCTTAGTCTTTGTATTGGGTATGGCATATTGTTGATTTGGTATCATTTTAGCTTAGTATCTTTGTATAATCCTTTGCACCTTGTTGATATGTTTGCTTGCCCAATCTTTTATTCATAAATGTAGAATCATGTTGCAATGCTTTAATTCCTCTCATTGGTATCATCATTGCATTATGTGACATGAATTGAGCTTTATCTTGCTTTTGGGCTTGCCTTGTCTTTGGGTTGCATTTTCTCTTCTTTTTTATTAGAGTTAGAGCTTTTCTTTTGCCCCTTATTTTTCTAGCTTTTCTTTGCTAGGTGTCTTTGGTTGAGGGGGAGTTCGGCTTCATTCGAGGGGGAGTTTGGACCAAGACTTGCTTTGGTTTTTGATATCTGCTTTTGATCTTTTAATTGGTATCACATTTGATATTTCAGTTGGATTTCATTTTCTTCAAGTGATATCAATTTTTAATCCTTCAATTGGTATCTTTTCTATGGTACTCAATTAGGATCCTGGCGGTTCTTCTTTTACCACAGAGCTTTTCCTAGATTGGTTTGACCCCTCATGAGCTTTCTTGATTTGAGTCAAACCCCGTCTTTTTTAGCATCGCATTGCATTTGTACCATATTGCACCTTGTACACTTTGCACTAGAAGAGCTTCTCCTATATGTCTTTAGCATTTCCTTATGCTATTTGTGAGCTAGTACATTGGTCGGTGATTATGTAGCAATGTGCAGATATGCTCTTGATGATATTGTCATATAACCATGTTGAGCTAAATGCTTTTGTGAATCAAATGTTAATCTTGAATAATGAATTCTGAAATGCTTATCAACACGACTAGCTACCTGTTTATGTATTGCTCTTGCTTGAATGCTAGCTCCATGTTTAGCTTCCACTTGGAATTCATGTTCTTTTCAATTAGATCAAAGATCTAGGTATCATTGCAAATGTTTAGCCCATGATGTATTCCTTGGGGAAGCATGGCTGCTTTGTGCTGCAAAGGCACTTCATGTAACTTGTTTAAAGTGAATGATAAAAAATGATGATAAAAAATAATTCAGTAATTCACCAAGTCTATGTGCTTAATGTTGATATTCTTGCTTGCTTAGTTGTTACATGATGTCTACCAAAATAAGTAGGCACATGGTTTCAACAAGCCTTGACATGACTTGTGATGCATATGTGGGTGTTTGCAATGATCTCTTACTTAGAATGTATCTTCCTTGTATGAGCTTTGATGGCCTAGTTTAATTCTTGCTTGAGTGATTCATGACTAGGTGCTTGCTCATGTGGTGATACTTTTATAAACTGCAAAACTTGTCAACTTGCTTTGTCTTTTGCTTATATCATAATATCCTCTTGATGGCGATGCAATTGCTCTTTATGAACTACCTTGCATTATCTCACTTGTAGCCTTTGTAAGTGCTTTCTGATATATTTGAGAAGCTTGGTAGGTTCTACATCTCCTTACATACATTTTGTGCTCCTATGTGAATCTTGATGTTTGTATTTAAGGGGGAGTCTTGCATTTAAGTGGGAGTTTTGCATTTGAGGGGGAGCATGCATTCTTTTGCTCTTGTGCATGCATTTCATTGTGGCATATTTTTAGGGGGACTGCATGTGTTTAGAAGGAGCCTGTGAGCTTTGTGTGCTCTTTTTCTATGTTGCTTGTGTTAGTGGCAGCTTCTGAGCTTTGTGCTCTCTTTTGATTTTTTTGCCGGTTGTGTTGAGCTTTTACCTCTTATTGAGGAACCGGCATTTGGTTTGAGCTTTCAATCATCACATGATTAGTATTGAGCCCTTTCTGCCTCTTCTTGAGGAATCATGTGTTCTTTATCTCAGTTGTGTTGAGCTGTTGCCCATGTCTTTGGGGACCGAGACTTTACTAAGTTGATTTTTCCTTTGTGATGTTTCTCATGCCAAGTGACTTTAATATTTGTCTTTACATGGCTTTCGATCAATTGGATGAGAGTTTTGCCTAATTGATTTCACAACTTGGCTTTTACGGCTCTTCTCATCTCAAGTGACTTTGATCTTGATTTTTACTTAACTTTTGATCACTTGGATGAGATTTTCAGCTTTTGCCTCTCAAACCATTTCTTTGTGCTTGAATGTTGTCAACACACTCATCAAGGGGGAGATTGAGAAAATCAAGTTGATATGAACCTTGATTTTATAGTGATGAGCATTTGACAAATGTTGAAATGGCTTTGATGGCATTTTGGGATTCATTAAGCTCTTGTGTCTTTTGCTCGACTCTTTGGTTGTCTTGTGGGATTCATCAAGGGGGAGATTGAGAAATGGTTGTCTGGAGCTTGCATGATCCCTTCTCATATCAAGTTGCCTTGTGTTTGCTTTTACTTGGCTTTTGAGCAATTGAATGAGTTTTTGTTTTGTTTTCAAATCATCTTTTGTCAATGCACTTATTAAGGGGGAGATTGAGACACCAAGTTAAGATGTGCCTTGGTCTACTTGTGATGAGTGATTGACAAGATAATTTGAGGCTTTACCGGTTGAGTTCATATTTCATATGTGCATGATTATGCGAATGGCTAACCGAATGTGTTGCCTTGTGTTGTGGTGTTTGAGTATAACATATGTTGTGTGTTGTGTCTGTTGGCTTGTGATGTGCAGGTGTAGGATGTGTAGGGATACGAGGTAGGCTACACTAGCGCAAATCAAAATTTCTACCGCGTAAAACCAGGAAGAACTGCCGTATAAGGATCACGGGATTACCACTCGACGCACCACTGGTGCGGAAGATGTAGATTTGCGTCGATGTAGCGAAGACGATCAACGTAGTCGTACGTAGTCGATCATGTCAACGTCCAGCAGCTCCTCAGCAGCTCGTCCACGTGCAGCAAGATCGCCCTCGTGCCGCGGCTCGTCGTCAGCTCATCGTGGCTCATCGGCGGCTCGTCGGCAGCTCGTCCAAGTGCTGCAGGCGCAACACCTCCAAGGTATCCACACGTGCAGGGAGGAAGCATCGCAAGCCGGATTGCTAGATCCGCGAGTTGCAACAGGCGAGGGTGTGGGAGGCGCGGCAGATGTGTTTCGCCAAAAGGTGTAAACCCTAGGGCGCTCCCACCCCTCTATTTATAGAGGTTTTCTAACGGGCCTCTGGGTCCGAGGCCCATTAGTACTTCTAAACCTAATCCAACTCGGATCACATCCGAATTGGGCTTCCAGCCCCTTAAGTGTGTGACCCTATGGGTTCGGATACGTATAGACATGGCCCGAGTACTCCTACTCGGCCCAATAGTCGGTAGCGGCCTCTAGCAAGACGTGCCAACTCCTATACGCACATGAAGATCATATCAGATGAACCATCTCAACATAATGTACATGCTATTCCCTTTGCCTCACGATATTTGGTCTAGTTTCAAGCCGACCGCTCTTTCTCGATCCTGTGATTCGGAATCCCTTTGTAGGTTAACTCTTAACCGTACGTAGCATGACCATGCATTTTCGGATCCGATCACTCGAGGAGCCTAGAGATATCACCCTCAATCAGAGAGGGGCAAATCCCATCTTGCTTGACCATGTCTCATAGCATGCTTCTTGACAAACCCGAAAACTACCTTTATAACTACCCTGTTACGGCGTAGCGTTTGATAGCCCCTAAGTAGGTCGATCCACATCTAGAATACATGCGACAATCTCAGGTCTAAGGACAAAGCGTATATGTTGTTTAAAGAGAGAACTACTTCTCGTATTGGGTTAGTCCTAGCACATGTCTCCACATGTGTCCACATTATTAGTTCAACATCTCCATACCCATGACTTGTGAAACATAGTCATCAACTAATACATGTGCTAGTCTAATATTCATGTGTGTCCTCACATGAACTCCGACTAGGGACAACTTTAGAATAACCATACAAGTAAAGAGTTTCACATACAATTCACATAATTGCAAATCAATTCAAGTAGCCTTTAATGGATATTCAATGAACACAATATACAAATCATGGATACAAATGGAATATCATCATCTCTATGATTGCCTCTAGGGCATACCTCCAACAGGATGCGACATGACGGTCGATGGTATAGGTGAAGGTCAAGCACGAAAGGTCCATGCCAATGTACTAGGGCTATGAAGGGTGGACACGAGTAGGCTTGGATCGAGGGACCCAAGGAGCATGGTGCAAGGAAGAGCAAGAGTACATTGATGGGATGGAGACGGCGTCGATCAAGTCAAGCGGGACGGAGGCGAGTCGAGTAGGTGGCCCGGGAGCCGGGAGCGAAAGACTTGGAGGTGTTGAAGGCTTGGCGGAGCTGGACACACGTCAACATCGGTGAGTCATGCCTTGCGGGGCATGCAAGGGGGTTTGACCGGTTTGGCCTCAAAATCGGGGGTGAGTCACGCCAGGTGGGCGTGCAAGAGGGTTTGACCTCAAAACTGGGGGTGAGTCACACCAAGTGGGTGTGTAGAGGGTTTGGGTGGTTTGGGCCTCAAAACCACCGCGCAGGTAGGTTTGCCGGTTTAGGCCGCAAAACTGGGGGTGAGTTCGGTGCGGTCGGACAGCATCGAGTCGAAGGACGCGTAGTACCATCGCGAAGCTTGTGTTGAGGTGAAGCGAAGTCGTGAACGAATAAAAAGTTGGACGGTTTTGCCCTAGGGGTTTGGAGTTGTATGCCTAATGTAAGGGCATTTTGGACATTTGCCAAATGCCTATATATGTGTATGAGGGCTGTTTGGGGCAGCCATCCCCCTAGGGCTTGTTTTTGTGGTTGCTATTCATTTGTTTGCGAGAGCTTTAGGAGAGAGGAGAGGGGAGAGAGGAGGGATCTTTGTTTGATCTTTTTGCCATCCTAGCTTTGATTGTGCTAAGTAGTGGCTTGTAACCGGACATGGCCAAGTAATCCAAAGATCTATTTCATGCCATCTTGTTCCATCCCGTTTGGATTTGCAATTTCTATTTGTGTTCTTTGCGTTCTTGCTTCTTACTCTCCACTCCCTTCACGTTTTGTTCGATTCATGAGTTGTGGAGTGTTTTAAGTCAAACCGATTGTTTGGAGATGAACTAGGATGTGAGCAGAACCTTTCCACCAAAGGAATTTGATTGAAACCTCACGAGTTCATAGATCGGGGTGATTCAAGTTTAGGGGTTGAAAAAATAGTGCTCTTTACAAGATTTGGAATTCCCTTTGATTGACAAATCTTTTGGGGATTTTTTTAGGAGAAGTTTCTTAACTATGTTGTGAGGCTATGGTTCAAATTTCGTGATTTTTGGAGTTCGTTTGATCAAGTTTCGGATTTTTCTTTCCTCCTCACGCAGGCTGTTTTGGAATTCCAGAAATCTGCAGACCTAATTCCGGAAATTTCCGAAGGTTTCTCCAGAAATCTCGGCACGTCTGGAATTTTCCAAAGGTTCTTCCGGATTTTTTTGCACAGAGGTGTTAGTTTTCAAAGTTTCTCTTCCGAAGCTTGTTCGGACTCTTTTTGCTTCCGCTACTCTCAAATTGGGTTCCTAGCATCATTCCTAGGTCCATTAGCTCATGCATAGCTAAGTGGACTTGATTTTGTTAGAAGAGAGGCTTGTGGGTTTTTAGCCGAAGTCCTTGGAGAAAATTTGAATCAGCTCCCATTCACCCCCCTCTGGTCGCCTTTCCGGTCCTTCAAATTACTTAGAATACACGACAAGGCAATAAGACAGTCCAAATCTACCTGGATATTATGGGACGCGTATTGTAATCCGACTTAGATTACCTTCTATGTAACTACCGAGTAGATTAAATTTAAACCAACTTATAACTCTCGGTCATCAACCTATATAAGGTGGCCAAGGGAGCCTCTTGGGGGCATCAGATCAATCTCAAGCAATACAATCCAACATACAGGATGTAGGGTATTACTCTCTGGAGGTCCGAACCTATCTAAAACCCTCGTGTCCCCTTCGTATTCTCATGATCACCTTCGAGTTCTTAGTTTCGCAATCACCCTCACCTACAAATCAACCACTTGGGTAACCCCCTGGTGGACTGCCGGGCTCACAAATCCGATAGGCTAGTTCTTACTAGGGAATGTTTGGAAAGGCCTTATAGTGAATCCCTAGCCACTCACCTTAGAAATGTTTAAGAGGCTAGCTACCTCGAGTGACATGGAAAACACAACTTGTGGGTAAAGATGTACAACCTCTGTAGAGTGTCTAAAACTGATCGATTAGCCGTGCTCACGAGTAAGAGCGGCTTGGACCTCACTTGATAATTGAACTTGAAGATGGACTTAAATTGTGTTTTATATTATGGTTATATTTCTGCCATATGCTTATGGCCTTTCTTTATGCTTATGTTAATGTGGGTTGGTATATGTCTATACCTTAGTAATTAGGTGCTAATAAAATTTAACCAACTAAAAATTCTTAATACACTCAACTAGTCAATTTTTCCTCGTTTAATCCTTGCATTCATATTTTCCCCACACTTGCTGAGTACGACATGTGCTCACCCTTGCTATAACCAACGTTGCTTAGAATAAGAAGCTGCTATGAAGTTGTTGTCAAGATGGTAGAGTTCCAGGCGTACATGACCCCCAGTCGATTGCCTGTAAATTTTTATATCTTTTACATGATACTATTACTTTTATTCACTGATGATGTCAGTGTATTGTATGAAATTTAATCCTAGCATAGATTTAGGTAGCACTTGATTTTGTTTTAAAATCGAGTTTGACAGTATAGTCATTAATACTTCTTGTACATGATCTTTGATTAATTTATTTAATTTCTATTTCGACCACTTTTCACTGAGACATAATAAACCTTCCAAAAAATTTAAAACAATTTCAGATCATATTTACGTTCCAGTCAAAATCAGGCTCGACTCATATAGATGTAGGTATGATTTATATCCATGAGACATCATCCACTTACTCCTGGCTGGCATTGTTAGGGCTGCGACAAGATTAAATCTGATCAACGACTTGTTACTCACCAGCACAATGGATTTGGCAAGTGGGCACATGTTTGAGAGTGTACTTATGTACCTAATCTCCTGACTCCAAAAACATATATTACAGTTAAGGTACCTAATGATGAGGTGTTACAGTATGACAATGGCGAGTTGTCCTGGTAGACGCAAACAAAATTCTACGCTCATCACATGCACTGCTGCCAAGCTAATCCAATGAGCACATGCACAGGCTGCTTCCATTCGTCGTACTCCTTGTCACGTACCTGCTGTCTAGTTCAACAGGAGTCAACCGCTTGTTCACTACACAGCGCACTTACCGCTAGTATCAGCTGTTGCTAGCAAGCTAACTGAGACCTATGCTGAACTGCTGATCTCAAAATTGGAAGTTTGGCAGGTATAGGGAATTCAGGATGCAGTCTACTGCCTCACGTAAGTTGACCAATTGGATGCTTTCCATATCTCCTTAATTGTGATTATCAGTTTCCTCATCATACTCATATATTCATCTCTTAATTTCGCTTATTGTTTGGTTCAGAATCAGATCGTGTAACACCGTGTGTTTTGTCTCATGATAAAAACCACTAAAATTTGAACTTTTTAAAATTTTCCTATAAACTAAAATTTGCTTTGCTATTTCTTATCTCAAAACACCCTTTCAAAATTATTTTCCAAAAACCTTGCATCAAAATTCACCATATGCATTTTGTTGTGTTTGCTTGTGTGCTTTGTTTGAACCCTTTTGTGGCAACCTCCTTGATTCAAATTTAAAATCCATTCAAACTCTCAATCCTTGTTTGAATCCCCTCCAAAAATATTGAAAGCAATCCTTTTCCAAAGCCCTCCTTGGACTGAAACCTCCCAACATCTCCCTTTCAGCCTAGTTCAGACCAACATCTCCCTTTCAGCCTAGTTCAGACCATCTCTCCCCCTCCTCCCCTTTCCACCTGGGGCCGCTTCCCTCCTCCATCTGCATGGCCCAGTTCAGCCCAGCAGGCCTGGCGCTCCTGTGCATGAACGCCATGGGTGTGGATGCACGTGTTGGGATACGAGGTAGGCTACACTAGCGTAAATAAAAATTTCTACCGCATAAAATCAGGAAGAACTGCCGTATAAGGATCACGGGATTACCACTCGACGCACTACTGGTGCGGAAGATGTAGATTTGCGTCGATGCAGCGAAGACGATCAACGTAGTCGTACGTAGTCGATCAACGTAGTCGTACGTAGTCGATCACGTCAACATCCAGCAACTCCTCAACAGCTCGTCCACGTACAGCAAGATCGCCCTCGTGCCGCGGCTCGTCGTGGCTCGTTGGCGGCTCGTCCAAGTGCTGCAGGCGTAACACCTCCAAGGTATCCAAACGTGCAGGGAGGGAGCATCGCAAGCCGGATTGCTAGATCCGCGAGTTGCAACAGGCGAGGGCGTGGGAGGCGCGACAGATGTGTTTCGCCAAAAGGTGTAAACCCTAGGGCGCCCCCACCCCTCTATTTATAGAGGTTCCTAACGGGCCTCTGGGTCCGAGGCCCATTAGTACTTCTAAACCTAATCCAACTCGGATCACATCCAAATTGGGCTTCCAGCCCCTTAAGTGTGTGACCCTATGGGTTCGGATACGTATAGACATGGCCCGAGTACTCCTACTCGGCCCAATAGTCGGTAGCGGCCTCTAGCAAGACGTGCCAACTCCTATACGCACACGAAGATCATATCAGACGAACCATCACAATATAATATACATGCTATTCCCTTTGCCTCACGATATTTGGTCTAGCTTCAAGCCGACCGCTCTTTCTCGATCCTGTGATTCGGAATCCCTTTGTAGGTTAACTCTTAACCGTACGTAGCATGGCCATGCATTTTCGGATCCGATCACTCGAGGGCCCAGAGATATCACTCTCAATCAGAGAGGGGCAAATCCCATCTTGATTGACCATGTCTCATAGCATGCTTCTTGACAAACCAGAAAGCTACCTTTATAACTACCCTGTTACGGCGTAGCGTTTGATAGTCCCTAAGTAGGTCGATCCACCTCTTGAATACATGCGACAATCTCAGGTCTAAGGACAAAGCGTATATGTTATTTAAAGAGAGAACTACTTCTCGTGTTGGGTCAGTCCTAGCACATGTCTCCACATGTGTCCACATTATTAGTTCAACATCTCCATGTCCATGACTTGTGAAACATAGTCATCAACTAATACATGTGCTAGTCTATATTCATGTGTGTCCTCACATGAACTCCGACTAGGGACAACTTTAGAATAACCATACAAGTAAAGAGTTTCACATACAATTCACATAATTGCAAATCAATTCAAGTAGCCTTTAATGGATATTCAATGAACACAATATACAAATCATGGATACAAATGGAATATCATCATCTCTATGATTGCCTCTAGGGCATACCTCCAACAGTCTCCCACTTGCACTAGAGTCAATCTAGAAGGTACCTAATACCCATAGCTCTTACATGCGCATCATGCTTAGCCTGCGGGAGTGGTTTTGTCAACGGATCAGAAATGTTCAGATCCGTGTGTATTTTGCATATCTTGATCTCACCCCGGTTAACGAAGTCTCGAATGAGATGAAATCGCCGCATTACGTGTTTGTTCTTCTTGTGGTTCCTTGGCTCCTTTGCTTGCGCAATTGCCCCATTGTTATCACAGTAGAGATTCAATGGGATGGACGCATTCGGGAACACACCAAGCTCTATGAGGAAATTCCTTATCCAAACACCTTCCTTCGCGGCTTCCGAAGCCGCGATGTACTCGGCTTCTGTCGTAGAATCGGCCACCGTCTCCTGCTTGGAACTCTTCCAACTAACAACACCACCATTCAGCGTGAACACAAATCCTGATTGTGACTTTGAATCATCTCTGTCGGTTTGGAAACTAGCATCGGTGTAACCTGTTACAACGAGCTCCTCGTCACCTCCATAGACTAGGAACATATCTTTAGTCCTTCTCAAGTACTTAAGAATGATTTTCACCGCTGTCCAGTGACTCTCACCTGGATCAGATTGGTGTCTGCTTGTCATACTTAGCGCATATGAAACATCTAGGCGAGTACTTATCATTGCATACATGATAGATCCAATAGCCGAGGCATATGGCACTCTACTCATGCGATCCCGCTCATCAGCAGTCGAAGGACACTGAGTCTTGCTGAGATGTATACCATGTGACATAGGCAAGAACCCTTTCTTTGCCTCTTCCATGCTGAACCGCTTCAACACTTTGTCAATGTAAGTATCTTGGCTTAAACCTATAAGCCTTCTCGATCTATCTCTATAGATCTTAATGCCCAGAATATATGCCGCTTCCCCTAAGTCCTTCATCGAAAAACTATTTTTCAGTGAAGTCTTTACGGACTCAAGCATAGGAATGTTATTTCCAATCAGTAATATGTCATCCACATATAAGATTAGAAATACTACAGAGCTCCCACTAACCTTCTTGTAAACACAAGACTCTTCTTCGTTCTTGGTGAAGTCAAACCCTTTGACCACTTCATCAAAACGAATGTTCCAACTCCTAGATGCTTGCTTCAATCCATAAATGGATCTCTGAAGCTTGCATACCTTTCCAGCATTTTTCGGATCGACAAAACCCTCGGGCTGTATCATATACACGTCCTCAGCTAGGTTTCCATTCAGGAAAGCTGTCTTGACATCCATCTGCCATATCTCATAATCGAAATATGCAGCTATAGCTAGAATAATCCGAATGGACTTAAGCATCACTACGGGTGAGAAGGTCTCGTCGTAGTCAACTCCTTGAACTTGTCGAAAACCTTTTGCGACAAGTCGTGCTTTATAGATGTGAACATTTCCATCCATATCCTTTTTCTTCTTATAGATCCACTTGCACTCTATGGCTTTAACACCATCAGGCGGGTCAACCAAGTTCCAAACTTGATTGTCTCCCATGGACTCTATTTCGGATTGCATGGCACTCTGCCATTTTTCGGAGTCTGGGTCCATCATTGCTTCTGCATATGTCGCAGGCTCATCATTATCCAACAATAATATTTCCCGCATTTCGCGAAGCCTTGTCGACCTTCGTGGTTGTGGCGGTGCTTCTCTTGCTATGGGTATCTCAACTTGTTCTGCTACATTAGCATCACTCATTGATTCTTGCCCGATCGGCTCATCTTGAACTTCTTCAAGATGCACTGTCTTTCCACTCTTTTCTCCTTTGAGAAACTCTTTCTCTAGGAAAACCCTGTTCCGAGCGACAAACACTTTGCCCTCTGACCGGTTATAGAAATAATATCCCAAAGTTTCCTTTGGATATCCCACGAAAATGCACTTATCCGACTTGGGTGTGATCTTGTCCGACTGAAGTCGCTTGACAAACACTTCACATCCCCAAATCTTTAGAAAAGACAAACTAGGAACCTTTCCAGTCCATATCTCATATGGTGTCTTAACTACGGATTTAGATGGTACCCTATTTAGTGTGAAAGCTGCTGTTTCTAGAGCGTATCCCCAAAATGACAACGGTAGGTCCGACTGGCTCATCATTGATCGAACCATGTCTAACAAAGTTCGATTACGTCGCTCGGACACACCGTTTCTCTGAGGTGTTCCAGTCCATATCCCATATGGTGTCTTAACTACGGATTTAGATGGTACCCTATTAAGTGTGAAAGCTGCTGTTTCTAGAGCGTATCCCCAAAATGACAACGGTAGGTCCGACTGGCTCATCACTGATCGAACCATGTCTAACAAAGTTCGATTACGTCACTCGGATACACCGTTTCTCTGAGGTGTTGCAGGCGGCGTAAGTTGTGGAACAATTCCGCAACTCTTTAGATGATTGCTAAACTCATGGCTCAAATACTCGCCTCCACGATCAGATCGTAAGGCCTTAATTTTCTTGTATTGCTGATTTTCAACTTCATTCCGAAATTCCTTGAACTTTTCAAAGGTTTCTGACTTGTGCCTCATCAAGTAGACATAGCCATATCTACTAAAATTATCAGTGAAAGTTATGAAGTATTGGAATCCTCCTCTAGCCGTCGTGCTCATTGGTCCGCATACATCACTATGTATGAGTTCCAACAAGTCTACTGCTCTCTCAGGAAATCCTGTGAAAGGCGTCTTGGTCATCTTGCCTAGCAAGCAAGCCTCACATGTCTCGTATGATTCAAAATCAAACGAAGTTAGAAGCCCATCAGAATGGAGCTTCTTCATGCGCTTTTCACTTATATGACCCAAACGACAATGCCACAAGTAGGTAGGACTCAAATCATTAGGCCGAGGCCTTTTAGCACTTACGTTATAGACAGGTGAACCATCAAGATTTAAAACAAATAATCCATTCACAATGGGTGCAACAGCCATAAACATATCATTCTTAGAGATCACACAACCATTGTTTTCACTCGCAAATGAATAACCATCCTTCATCAAGCATGAAGGAGACAAAATGTTTCGACTTAAACTAGGAACGAAATAACAATTATTCAACTCCATAATAAATCCTGACGGGAGGTGGAGTTGCATCGTCCCGACGGTCAACGCAGCAACTCTTGCATTATTGCCCACGCGGAAATCAACTTCTCATCTTTCCATGCTTCTACTTCTTATCATTTCCTGCATCGAATTGCAAATATGAGCAACCGATCCGGTATCAAATACCCAAAAATTAATAATTGTATCAGCGAGAAAAATGTTGTCTATAACATTAACAACAAGCGTACCTGAGGTAGAAGTACTCTTACTTCCGCCATTCTTCAACGAAGCTAGGTACTGCTTGCAGTTTCTCTTCCAGTGACCAAGTTCATGACAGTAAAAGCACTCTTTGTCTGGAGCAGGTCCAGGTCCAGCTTTAACCTTGGGTGCTGGGTTTGGCTTGGATGTTCCAACCTTGCCCTTCTTCTTCCAAGAATTGCCCTTCTTCTTAAAGCTAGGCTTGTTCTGTATAGCCACCACATGGCTGGTACTAGCGCTTTTCTTGATGTCAGCCTCTGCTGTTTTAAGCATGCCACACAGCTCATTCAGACCCTTCTCCGTCCCATGCATATGGTAGTTCGAGATGAAGTTCCCATAGCTAGGTGGAAGAGACGAAAGAATGAAATCAGTGGTCAACTCTTGGCCCAGTGGGAAGCCCAGCTTCTCCAACCGTTGAGTGTAACCAACCATCTTGATTACGTGTGGTCCTACTGCTGCGCCTTCTGCTAGCTTGCTCTCCACAAAGGCCTTAGACACATTGAACCTTTCAGTCCTAGCCTGTGTTTGGAACATGTCTCTAAGCGCCACGATCATATCGTGCGCCTCATGGTTTGTTTCGAACTGCATCTGCAGCTCGGGTTCCATGCAAGCAAGCATAAGGCAGCTTACTTCGAGGTTAGCATCACATGCTTTCTTGTAAGCATTCTTAGCAGCAGCGGGTGCATCATCAGCAGGTTCTTCTGGTAGTGGGTTGTCTAGAACATCTTCCTTTTTGTCAGCCCTGAGAACAATTCTCAGGTTACGAATCCAATCCAAGTAATTTGTTCCATTCAACTTGTCCTTCTCAAGGACCGAACGCAAAGCAAACGGTGTAGTGCTGCTAGGTGCCATTTAATCTACAACAAAGTAATGCAAAATACACTAAGACAAACGTATCCATGATAGAGTAAATCATATTAAACTATTTTAACAGAATCTACTCCCACTAAAATCAATATCCCTCTATTCAAACTTAGTGATTCAGGATCCACAACTAACAAGTCCACTAGTGAGCTTTAGCATCACCGCTAGCAAACGAGGTAGATCGGTAAGCAACTTTTGCTAATCATATCAACATATGACTCCTGTTGTTGGGTGACATCTCTATGTCTCGGCGCCCAACCTTTATGCCCCAAGGTCCTTAACCGTTAAGATAACCTTGTTAAGCAAACCAACCCTTATGCGTGTAAGTGTCCGACACAAACCCGTCTAGTCAAGGAAAACTAGTGGCACCCTAATTTCATAGACCCACCACTAATTGTACAAGACATGGGACAGTGCAAGTTTTAGTTGGGAGGGCATACTAACTTAAACTTTGTGAGGGATCGTTCTACTTCTAACGTCACAGCATGCAGAAAGTAAAACATAAACACAATAGCATTGACACAGTTGTGACACAGTATGGCCCGTTTTCATATGGTGATCTCCATCTCCATAGAACCTGTTCACCATGGTGATCTCCATCTCCATGTTCCATGTGCGCCATCCACCTGGTGATGAGTCCTCCAAGAACTAGAGCATGCTATTACGCCTAATAGCTAGTAAGGAATCTAGTAATGAAGATTACATAGTTGCTTGGATCATCACAGATTGGTACGCAGACCATTAAATACAATAAAGTGACAACACATATGGCTCCTACTGTGTTGCCGTACGCGCGACACGCAGGTCACGAATGAGTTACACACATGCATCACATACACAAGGGGGCCATACTGATCACAAGATACATGCATACATCCTGCAAAAGAGAGTTAGGCGTCCTAACGTTCCAAACTTCGGAGGCCCAAAACTCCATCTTCCAAGCCGAATTTGGGAAATCTAATCTCGCCGAAAACGACAAAGCGTTGAAATTCATGTGTAACTTTTTCTGTAGATCAATTTTCGTATAAAAATCGCCCCGATCCGAGATCGTACCAAAAAGTTACGGCTGATTTACCGAAGCATGCGCATACGGCAAAATCCCGACCCCGGCAGTAGATCCCACCTACTATTGCACATCTAATGCGCCTGGCGTGTGACCCTGGATCTCGATTCGACCAATCATATTGATCTTCGCTCACTGCAACTGGATTTACGTGTATCACTTAACTCCGATGGCGGAAACCGACCGGTAGGAGTATGTCGTTACACTACCATTGCAGCAAGGGCACGAGACCAGGACATAGATCAAACAGAAAACTCGCATATCTCCATATGCACACATCCCGAATCCAAAACTAAGCAGCTACGGCTCTTGATACCACTGTTGGGATACGAGGTAGGCTACACTAGCGCAAATCAAAATTTCTACCGCGTATAACCAGGAAGAACTGCCGTATAAGGATCACGGGATTACCACTCGACGCACTACTGGTGCGGAAGATGTAGATATGCATCGGTGCAGTGAAGACGATCACGTAGTCGTACGTAGTCGATCACGTCCAGCAGCTCCTCAGCAGCTCGTCCACGTGCAGCAAGATCACCTCCGGTGCCGCGGCTCGTCGTCGACTCGTCGTGGCTCGTCGGCGGCTCGTCCAAGTGCTGCAGGCGCAACACCTCCAAGGTATCCACACGTGCAGGGAGGAAGCGTCGCAAGCCGGATTGCTAGATCCGCGAGTTGCAACAGGCGAGGGCGTGGGAGGCGCGGCAGGTGTGTTTCGCCAAAAAGGTGCGTCAACCCTAGGGCGCCCCCACCCCTCTATTTATAGAGGTTCCTGATGGGCCTCTGGATCCGAGGCCCATTAGTACTTCTAAACCTAATCCAACTCGTATCTGATCCGAATTGGGCTTCCAGCCCCTTAAGTGTGTGACCCTATGGGTTCGGATACGTATAGACATGGCCCGAGTACTCCTACTCGGCCCAATAGTCGGTAGCGGCCTCTAGCAAGATGTGCCAACTCCTATACGCACACGAAGATCATATCAGATGAACCATCACAACATAATATACATGCTATTCCCTTTGCCTCACGATATTTGGTCTAGCTTCAAGCCGACTGCTCTTTCTCGATCCTGTGATTCGGAATCCCTTTGTAGGTTAACTCTTAACCGTACGTAGCATGGCCATGCATTTTCGAATCCGATCACTCGAGGGGCCCAGAGATATCACTCTCAATCAGAGAGGGGCAAATCCCATCTTGATTGACCATGTCTCATAGCATGCTTCTTGACAAACCCGAAAGCTACCTTTATAACTACCCTGTTACGGCGTAGCGTTTGATAGCCCCTAAGTAGGTCGATCCACATCTAGAATACATGCGACAATCTCAGGTCTAAGGACAAAGCATATATGTTGTTTAAAGAGAGAACTACTTCTCGTGTTGGGTCAGTCCTAACACATGTCTCCACATGTGTCCACATTATTAGTTCAACATCTCCATGTCCATGACTTGTGAAACATAGTCATCAACTAATACATGTGCTAGTCTAATATTCATGTGTGTCCTCACATGAACTCCGACTAGGGACAACTTTAGAATAACCATACAAGTAAAGAGTTTCACATACAATTCACATAATTGCAAATCAATTCAAGTAGCCTTTAATGGATATTCAATGAACACAATATACAAATCATGGATACAAATGGAATATCATCATCTCTATGATTGCCTCTAGGGCATACCTCCAACACGCAAGCTGGGCACGCTCTGGAGCAAGCGTGATTCGCGGGATAGGGTGACGGGCCGACCTTCAAGCGCAAATAATACCAGATACTTGAACTGCGCGGCATTTACTCCCTTTGCAAAAGTTGTAGTCCTCAGATCCATTGTCAACTTTTGTAATTGAACCGAGTTCAAAATCGTAGTAGATTTGACGATAGACAGCTCCAAAGTTTGAACAAAGTTCGGCTGATTTCAAGGTTTTTAGCTGACTTGAGCCCCAATTTTGAAAAGCTTCTGAGGTGAATTTGACCAGGGTCTAAAAGATGAAATTGTTGTATAAACTTAGTCCTCAAACTATTATAAAGGGTTTTGCTGGCATTCTGTTCAAGTTTTGTGAGATAAGCTTATGTCAAGATGCGTGGTTGAACTGATTCCAGACTTAGTCTAGATTTGCAGGTCTTGGGCTGTGTTGACCAATTTGGCCAACTTTAATCTGGGTTTTGAAAACTTTCTATGCAGATTTTGACCTTACTCCTTTAATTAAAGTTGTTAAGGACTTGAAGCTCTAAAACTTTTTGATAGAGTTCAGCTTGAGTTTATTTTGGAAATTTTAGATAAAGAGCTCCAAATTTGGAACTTCATCTGTTTTTATTAAATTGACATAGATTCAAAATTTCAAGTTTTTGAAAGTCTTCTGGTCAGATTCAAACAAAACGCCAAAAACAAAAGTTGTTAGAAAATATGAGTTATACAACTCTTAGTTGGACAATTTTAGGTTCTTATATAAAAATTTAACTTATGGCTTAATCACTTTTTAAGCTCTTAGGGGCCAAAGTTGACCTTTGACCCAGTTAATTTGTTGCTAAAAGCTTCACTTAGGCTTAAATAAGGTTTAGTTAACCTAGGGTTGTTACAGTTTTGTCCTAGTTGGAAACACCAATCAGGACTAAAGGCCCGCTTTAGTCCTAGTTGGAATTACCTAGTCCCGGTTGCCAACCAGGACTAAAGGAGGTCTTTAGTCCCAGTTGGTGGCTCTAACCGGAACAAAATACCTTTTCCACGCAGTCCCCTCTCTCTCCACCTTATCTTATCCTCACCCGTCCTCCCTTATCCTCATGCAGGCAGCGCTCTCCTTCTCCTCTCCCTGCTTTCTTCCAACCGCTTCCTCTCTCGCTCCACTTGTGCCTCCTCTCCTCCCTCTCCACCTCTCTCCTCTTTGCACCGCCGCCGCCCCCTCCCCTCCCTCTCTTCTCTGCCTTCCTCTCCCATCCCCTCCCCCTCTGCTGCCCCTCCCCTTCCCCCCTGCTCGGCCCTCACTGGCAGTGAGTAGTGGCAGTGGGGCTAGGGCAAGGCAGTGGCGTGCGGGGGAGCGGCGCCGGACAGCCAAAGGTGGCGGGGCAAGCTGGCGGGCGCAGGTGGTGGCAGGTGAGGGCGGGCGGAGGTGGGTGGTTGGTAATACCAACCGGGACTAAAAGGGGTCTTTAGACCCGGGTGAATGATCCGGGACTAAAGGAACCCCTTTTGTCTGTCTCAAATAGTTAGTTCCGGTTGGATTTTCAGCATCTACGACCCTATCCAACCGGGACTAAAGGTCGGTTTTCCAGCAGTGAGGGTATGGATATCCAGTGGCAGGTCTATTGAAAAGAAACGGGCGACGGCAGCCTGTGTTGACCATTATAACTCGGATACTTCATTGTTATGTTTCTAAACATGACAAATCAATTAGGTTTTCATGCAATGCAAACAAAAGTACATAAATGTATAGTAAAAATTCTTAGCCAACATCTTTATGGTGTATGTCCACACTTGATTCATTATGGCTTTCCTTGCGTGTCGAGAGAAGCTTGGTGAAGGTGTTCTATCATAAGCCATAGGATGGTTATCAGCTCACCACCATCGTTGAGCTTCTTAGCGTGGGACTCCCTACTGCATCGGTTGCCTGCGTAAACTAGAATGTCTGTCCACACCTCAAGAAGCAATTGCAGGGACGAACTTGTCTCTTTTTCGAGCAGTATATTGGCAATTATAGTTGCATAGGAAAGACGAGGAGCTTTGTTGCTAAAGTTTGGGTCTCTTCCGCGGAGGATGCTGGCAAGCTTCTCTATCTCCTCCATCCTAGAATAAGAATTAGGGTCATCACGCAGGCGGAATAGCGTAGTGAACGTGTTCCCACCGTGACGGGGTGTCGGGTGCTCAGCGTTTTCCCATATTTCCACCAAATTCATGCATGTTCGTTCATACAACCTGGTCTGAGCAAGGCCCGGTAGCATCTCCGGTCGGTCCACGAGCAGGAACATCATGTAATTAGACATTGCCCTTACAGCTTTCACCTCTTCCAGTCCCCTTTCGGCAGCGCTGCAGGCGAGGAAAATGTCAGTGGCAATGTGCCAGATGATGACACCCTCCTGGAGCTCAACTCCGATGTACTCACGAACCCTTTCATACAATTTCCAACGCTCCAGTGCTTCCTGACTCCACTTCTTCCTCAGCACGCCAAGTGCATTGAACCTCCCCATCTCGTGCAGTCGATGTATATATTTGTTCACCACCTTCTTGATCATGTCTGAGATCTGATCTGTGCCAGAGTAGTGCTTCTTGTCCCACAACTCCTTGGATCCGAGCATCACCGCCAGCATGCCGAACAGAGATCTTGTTGGCCTGTTGCGTGTGCAAAAGTGAAGCATGTTATACTGCCCCATGGCGCCGGACCATCTCCTTGCTGATCTGCTGCTTCTTCCTCCGGTGATCATCTTGACAAGTCGGCGAAGATATACAACCGCATGGCGAAGCTGATCCCACTTTCCGCTGCATAAAAATGTGTACCGAAGCCACGTCCAGCTTGTAGCATACAAGAAGGCAAATGTCCAGGTTGACCCCAGGGCGCTCAACAGAGAAATTGACTCCAGGAGCAAGGCACCAGCCAGCAACACATATGTGACAGCAACGTCAACCCTGCTGTGGCCTTCTTTCCCACTCAAGTGGAATAATAGGAGTGAGGACGCAGCCACAATTGGCGAGACAAGCCTGACGCAGTAACCAAACCAGGTGTGGATCACGGCCGCCTTCGTGTACAGGATGTCATACATGAGGGAGAGCTCCATCTCCATCATCGTCCACATGTGGCTTTCCCTTTCTTGATACCAAGTTTCCTGGTTTGCAGTCCCAAGCAACTCGGTGGTGCCAGCAGTGTCATGTGAATCGATGTCGTCTGAAGAATCAACAATGGCACGCTTGCAGATATGAAATTGGGAATGAGCACGCCGCACCTGGAGTTCTTCTTCGTCCAGCCATTGGTCATGACGGTGAATATGATTATGTCTAGGGGGTGTTTGCTGCTTGAGAGCTCTCCGAATGCTGTCCATGTTCCCGCACCTGAGCGCCCATGTCCTCTCCCCATACTTAACAACACCGACTGTGAACATCAAGATGGCTGCCAGCACGATCATGGATCCGTTCCCGGCGATGTGCTTGTAGAGCACATAAGCTGCTCCAAGGACCTGCACGATGAGTGTCAGCAGGTGCCGCAGCCAGAGCTCATTGTCCTGGAGCGCATAGGCTGTAATGTTGTCCGGGCCACCAAGGTGCAGCAGCAGGAACGGGGCCCAGAAGGCTACCAGTTGGTGGTCGCGTGCTGCATTACTGAGGAAGAGGTGCCCTAGAGCGTATATCGCAGTAGAATCAGCCAGCTGGTACGCCACCCAAAGGATGAACGTCAGCACACGGGAGGCTTGACGACGGCGAATCCCGGCGAGGAGCAGGAGGACAACCTGGAGCTTGAGGCTCAGCAGTACGAGGATCTGGGTCGCCCACTCGTTCCAAAGGTCCAGCGGCCCTCTGGCCATGGTTCGTTGCTACCTCCGACTGGCGGCGATCTGTGATCCCAAACCAAACCGTATGTCAAACAAAGATATAAGCAGAAGTAATATGGAAAGCATGCCATTGATCAACTTACAAGAGCTAATCCCTGTCCAAACTTCCAATATTGGGATTAGCACTTCACCAGGTGGCTGTTAGCTTGCTAGCAAGTTCTTATATTATAGGTAAGTGCGCTGTGTACTGAACAAGCGGATGACTCTCGTTGAAGTATACAGCTATGCGATATGGAGTACGACGAATTAGCTGTGAGAAAGCAGCCTGTGCATGTGCTCACTGAAAAAGCTTGGCAGCCGTGCATGTGATGAGCGTAGAGTTGAACGTGCTTGCGTCTAGTAGGACAACCGTCATCGTCATACCATTACTGTAACAACTCATCATTGGTTACCTTCTCTGTAGTACATGGTAAAGGGTCATGTGAAGTCTCAAACATGTGCCAACTTCCCAATGCAAGTACATTGTGGTGGTGAGTAATGACTCGATGATCTGATTTAATCTAGTCCCAGCCTGACAATGCCAACCTGGAGCAGTAAGGCTGTAAGTGGACCGGATCGCATGGATATAAATCATTACCATCCATATGAATTGAGCCGGATTCTGATTCATACATGAATCTAATTTGTTTGTCACCGCGCAACGTCTGAGTTAAAAGTAATCTAAATAGAATCACAATATATTTTGATCAAAGATCATTGTTAGTTTAATTTCTAGTGCTAGAGTAGTCAATATATACTTTGTCAATGACATTGCAAGTCCACTACTTGAGCACTATTCAGAACTACAATAGAATTAATGAACATACACTAGTAGAGAACTGGCCTTTAGTTCCGTTTGGTAGGGTGCTCCCGAAAAACCATCTGGGATAAACCAATCGGGATAAAAGGGGGGATCTTCAGTCCCGGGTCTTTCAACCGGGAGTAAAGGTCACCTCCATGCCACGCGCGGGATAGGCCCTTTACTCCTGGTTGGTAAAAGCAACTGGGAGTAAAGGGTTCCCCTTTAGTCCCGGTTGGCTTTCCCAATCGGGACTAAAGTCCTACTTAAATTTTCATGCATGGCGCCCTGCATGATGCCTGAAATTTTCATGCATAATACGTACCGCGACCCTTTTATTAACCTTTAGTAGTTGAGACTTTTTTTTATAATGAAATCAACTAGTATTTAAACAAATGAAATTTGTAATTATACAATTACTATATATATACACAATTCAACTAGTATAATGAAATCAACTATATATACAAATCGATCTTAGCACGTATTATATATACAAATCAAATTATATATCTACAATCTTCCTGTCGAGGTGTTGCTCGGAGCATCTAATTGTCGTCCATTGTAATAAAATTCTCCTTGTAGATTTACCACCTCGTAATAAAATTCTCCTTGTAGATTTACCACCTCTTCACATATTGTCGCTACTCTTTCTTTCTTCAAGAGTCCTTGTTGAATATTTAACATCTATAATTTGAAAATTTGTGAATGTTACATGAACAATTAAATATAAAGAGCTAGAAAATAATTAACTAGTAATAGTTTTATTTTACGTACTTTAAAGTTGTGCGGCGTCATCTTTAGTCCCTTGGATCCCATAAAACTGTGCATGTGCTCACAGATGTAGTAGCCACATAGATTATTCCCGGGTTCCTATCTTAAGCACTTTAGTGTGGAAAAAAATAATTTATGAAATATTCGTGTTATATAATGTACTAAATGTGCAGACTTCATACGTACCAGGAAGTCTGTGTTCCATGTAAGTTTTTCTTTGAATGAACCTTTGTGTGTCCTCATGAATTGTTTCCATGCGCTGCAGATTAGAATAATGAATGATATAGTGTAACAGGGATAAAATTGAGGAAACAAACTTTTGCATAGAGATAAAGGTCCAGAATTATTACAAGCCTAGCATGTCTTGCATGTCTTGGTACTCCACCGGATCTTTCCTCAACGAATTGAAGACAGTGACGTGGCTTCTTTCAAGTTCAATTATAATGAGGATCCAGTGGAAGCTGCGTACGTAAAATGTTCATGCATAATAGAGCTAACTAATTAATCAGGTAAGGAAAAAGACAACGAAAGTAGACGGTATACACACACTTACTTGAAGTTGTATGAAAGTAGTATGAAATCCTTGACTTTTTGTTTGTCTAGGAAATTGTATACTTCCACCAATGTTTTTTCCGGCGATAATTGTATTTGTTTTTGGTTAACTACGGATGGATCCATGAAGCCAATATGTAGGTACGCCTCTTGTCGGCACGTATGAATTAGCATGCTATGTAAAATGGAAGACGAAGTTAGTATGGTGACGTACGTAAAAAAATAATGATATGAGGCAAAATTTACATGTAGATAAATGGACACTTACAGAACCCAAGCGCTGATCAGAGAGACATCCAGGGCATCATGATGGTACACTTCATATATATCCTGGAAGTCTAGCCACAGAACTTTCTCGCCTTCACCGTAAAAATCTATCAGTTTTATCTTAAGGCCCGACATCTCCCTCGAGTCAGCTGACACCTTCATGTACCATTGATGGAATTCCTACATCTTTGTTGATAACTTCCGTACCAACTTAGGCCTTACTAGAGATTTGCCTAGCTCAAAAGTCCATCTCGGTTCAACTAGCGGTGCAGCTGGCGGCTCAACTTGCCCTAAACATTCATCAAGTCCCATACCGGTTTCTTCCATGAATTTCAATACTTGTGCTTGTCGATCCAAGGGCATTGCTGCTACCTTTTGAGCGTCTTTTTTTGATAAATTCCTGAGGTCGGGGACAGCACCACTGGAAGATGACTTTCCTTTCCTTTTGTCCCTCTCATCAGCCTTTACTAAAGCCCGTTCATAGTTTGATAGTAGTGGTATCCTTTTCTTGGCTCCTTCTTCCATCCTGATAAAAAATTTTAAATCTCTTCAATTTACTTGCGGTGGCTCCATCTCCCTTGCTTTTTTTTCTTTGGTTTGTTTCTTGAACCACGCACTGGCCTCTGCTTGGATTTCTGCCCACTGTTCTGCATGCCTCATTGCCTCCCAGCGTTTCTTACGAGTCACTTCAGGCTCCTTTGTTTTCTTCTTTCTCTGTCTTTGCTTGGGATGTGGTGCTCGTGACTACTTTAGTGGTGCTGTAGGTTCCTTCATCAGGGCTGCTCTTAGTCCTGGCAATGGTGATCGGGGAGGGGTGTTGTTATTATCATCGTCGCTCCCACCACCAAGATGTGGTGGAGATGGAGACCTTGATAGAGCAGAAAGCAACGGTCTTCCAGCAGGTTGTGCAGGAGATGATGATCTCGAGCTATGAGGAGAAGGTCGATGCTGGGGATCTACGGGGAGCGGTCTTGAGCTCTGAGGAGATGGCTCCGTGCCGGGAATGATAATGTAGCGTTTTCACCATAGAATGATCCCATGAAGCACATCTGCTAGTGTCCTTTCCCCGTCGCCTCCCGGGAGGTCGAGCTCTAGGCCTTCATATTGGCTATCAACAATTTGCTCTACACGGACGCTGGCGTAGCCAGGTGGAATCTCCATGCCATGACTGCTCTGTCCCGCCAAGGTTGCTAACGCACTCCCGTACGATACCTGTACATATAGCAGAAGTAAACAAGTTATTAAACTCTGATCACGAGGCATGGATCAATTAACAAGATTGCATAAATATTATGTATAAGTATACCTTAATAGTGAGGTTGCCGACCGGTGCATGCAGCTCACATGTGGTGCGTTGCGTGATGGCATCCACGGGGAACCGTTGCTCCTCCACAGGTAACCTGGGCGTCTGCGCATCGGGGACCCCTATAGAAGCACAACTGCTCAAGAGGTGTTGAGAAGGGCTGGCGTAGTTTGGATTCGGCAATGCTCCAGATTGGGCCAACTCTGTAACTGCGTGAGCCACTCAACGATTGATTTTCTCCAACATTCTTTCTTCTTGTGCCTGCACTTTGGATTCTAGCATCTGCCGCCAGCTCTCCTCGATGTGTTCCTTTCTTCTCTTGCGGCTTCTGTACGATGCGTTGTCGCCTTGGAAAGCAAACTTCCACGGAATGACCCTGAACCCTCGGCAACATCCTGGGTGCTCAGGATTACCGAGGGCCAATGTGAGCTCATCATTCTCTCGGTCCACCTTCAACCTCCCAGCCTTAGAATCTTCAATGTTCTTCATAAGACGTTCGGCCTTCTCACGTATTGTGTCATTGAAAATCAACATCCCATCCTCTTGTCTCAAGGAGCCTCCATGAGCGTAATACCAATTTTTTGATCGTTCGGGCCATTCAATAGTTGCAGGTACGATTCCCCGTTCGATCAGATCTTGTTCCATCTTCCTCCATTTGGGAATTGCTGTGCCATAACCACCCCGCCCTAGATGATGATGGTAGCCCTTCTGACCAGCATTTGTAGTGTTGGTCAGGATCTTTTTCACACCGTCTTCACTCCTCTTATATTCAACAAATGTCTCCCAGTGGTCCCTCAACTTTGGCCACGCATTGAAGTCCGAAGTTCGGCCCTTCTTAATGTAGTTGGCATCCAACATCTTCTTGAATGTCTGGAATTGTGTAGCCATCTTCTTCAGCGTCCACGCTTTCACATCCTTTTCAATATATCCTTCGGGGAATGTGAAATGTCTCTTGACATCTTCCTACAGTATATTCTTTTCTGTCTCTGGGAGGGCGTACGGATTAGTGCTTCTGCCCTTCCATTCTCTGATGCTGATAGGCATGTTGTCCTGGACGATTACCCCGATCTGACTCATGTAGTTCTTTGCTATTTTCTCGGGAGCAACCGGCCTGCCCTCTTCTGTCACTTTCGTGATGACAAGCCTCCCTTTCATCACCTTTGTACGACCTCGGGTCTTCTGCCCTTTCGTCGATCCAGAGGGCTAACAATTCAAGATTCGTTAATTAGTACGTAGTAGTAACGGTGGCGTGAAACAATACAATATATACCTCGCCGGAACCTTTCGCCGCGGAAAGGTGTTGCTGGGGCTCATGCTCTTCATTCCCATCGGCGGACATAAGTCCGCCTGGGTGCCCTCTTCATTGGTGTACGATATTGGAAGGTTGTCGCCAGTACCATGAGATACCTTGCGGTCTCGTCGTCTGCCATTTCAACACATTAGTAGTACTTTGTACGAATTTCTACCAAATTTCTACTAATTTATACATATTTATTGGAATTTCTAGCAAATTACTACTAATTACTACTAATTCCTACTAATTTGATTTTCTAACTAATATACAAATATCTATTGATTTTATAACAAATTCGTTCCTGGCGCTAGTGCCGCCGGACCTCACGTGGTCGACGGTGCCTAGGTTGGGCGACGAGGTGGCCGGGGCGGCGGGACGGCGGAGGCGGGGACGGAGCGAGGTGGCCGCGGGAACGATTAATTTCTAACCTAGGCGGAGCCCTTCGTAACCCGGGACTAACTAATTACTACTAATTACTACTAATTTCCACTAATTTGATTTTCTAACTAATATACAAATATCTATTGATTTTCTAACTAATTACTACTAATTTCTATTTATTTTCTAACTAAACAATAAAAAAGGCCCTTGCTGACACAAGCCGGTGGGCTTGCGTCAGCAAGAGCGGTACGTTCCCGACGCTAGTGCCGGCGGACCTCGTGCGGTCGACGGTGGTCGGGGTGGCGGGAAGGCGGAGGTGAGGACGAAGCGAAGCAAACGCAGGGCGGAGGCGGCCAGCAACAGGGCGGCGTGCGTGACAGAGGCGGCGACGAGGAGGCCTCGCGACGAACAAGGGCGCGGCAGCGACAGAGGAGGTGGTGTTGACGGAGGCGGCGACGAGGCCCTGCGATGGAGGCGGGCGACGACGAGAGGTCGAGGGGGCGCGACGGAGGAGGATCGAGGCGGGCTGGGGCGATGGAGGAGGAGGCAGTCCGGGCGCGGGCAAGGCGGTCGGGCGGCGGGACAACGATGGCCGGGGCAATGGGGGACGATGATGACGGCGGCAGGCGAGGAAGGCGGACGGGCGGCGATGGAGCAGGAGCGCGGGATCTTGGCGAAATTTTGGCTAAGTGTAACTGGCGTGGGGGGTAGAAGAGGCTACAGTGCCTTTTATCCCCTCCCCCTCTTTTATCCCGGTTTGTAATGGCACCTGGGACTAAAGGCCCTTTTCTCCCGGGTCCCATTACCAACCGGGATAAAAGGCCCCCCTTTTATCCCGGTCGGTGATGGGACCCAGAACAAAAGGGTACGTCCACCTGGCGGGACTGGAAACCTACCCTTTTATCCCGGGTGCCAACACCAACCGAGACAAAAGGGACCCCCTTTTATCCCGGTTGCTAACTGGAACCGAGATAAAAGGGTACATCGCCCGGTGGGAATCGAAAACTACCCTTTTATATCGGTTGCAGTTGTCAACCGGGATAAAAGGGGGGCCTTTTATCCCGATTTCAATTGGCACCCGGAATAAAAGGTCCTTTTCCCACACTTTCATGTCCTGCCTGTTTTTTGAAAAAGGATTTTATTGATGATTTCACTACATTTCAGGATGCAAAAACAAAAAACTTCACATATTTTGTACATGCAAAAATATATTTAATTAGCGAGTATATTGACAATAAGTGTGATTTAGTCATTAATTCTATACCAGTTCGTTTAGCCTCTAAAATATTTATTTTACTGCATTGCTGTGATCAAGAAATTATTCAATTAAATAATTTCAACGCGCAAAAAAATCCATGTATGTAATAAATCTTCACCTAACAAATTTAAGAACACATGAAATCATACATAGGGTAAATTAAAAATTGTATCAAGTACTACACAAAGGTCATGTAAATTTAGCGCATTACAATACAACATTGTAAAATATCTTCTTCACGAAAGTTCCTTGATCATGATCGCGGCGTAAGTACGGAGCCTCTTCTTTGGATAGCAGGATGCTTGGATCAACGTCAACTGCAAATGGAGGCATGCCATCATTTTGATCATAATCATCTGATTGGTTTGTTTTATCCTTGACTCCCACGATTTTTCTTTTACCTGGAAGAACTATGTGGCACTTTGGCTCCCATGTCTCTTCTGGATTTCTCTTGGGTTTGCTACATATGTCCTTCACATAGAACATGTGATGCACATCATTGGCAAGTACGAATGGGTCATCACTATATCCAGTCTTGCTCAGATCTACTATTGTCATTCCATACTGATCTTTGGTTACGGCAGTTAGCTTCACCCAATTGCAAAGAAATAGAGGGATGTACAGCGGTTCGTATTCAAGTTCCCATATCTCCTCTATGAAACCATAATACGACTCCTTGCTATTATTTCTATCCATGGTATCTATGCGGACACCACTATTCTGGTTCGTGCTTTTCTGGTCCTGGGCTCTCATGTAAAATATATAACCATTTATCTCGTAGCCTTGGAATTTTACGACTGTGCTAGCAGGTCCCCTGGCTAACCAAGCAAGCTGTGGGTGAATCTCAGAGTTACCCATAAGTTGTTGGCGCAACCAGGAGGGAAAAGTTTCCATGGGATGATGGGTAAGCCAAGCATCGGATTTGGTCGGGTTTTGGAAACTACCATCTGCCTGTGCTGCTCGATATATGGAGACACAAAGGATGACTGTTGTAGAACAGTGTAGTGTGGCTTGTCGAACAAATCAGTATCATTGCTAAAACTTGATTTCCTTCCAAGGGTGCCCATTCCCCGGAGCCTCCCCTCGTGGCGTGAAGTTGGAACTCCAATTGAGTCAATTGAATCAATAAAATCAACACAAAACTTGATCACCTCCTCTGTTCCATATCCCTTGGCGATGCTTCCTTCTGGACAGGCATGATTAAGAACATAGTTTTTTAGGACTGCCATGAACCTCTCGAAAGGCCAATATTGTGCAGGTATATAGGTTTGAGAATACCAATCTCTTTTACTAGGTGAACCAGTAAGTGCGTCATAATATTGTAGAAGGATGGTGGAAATAACAACTCAAAACTGACAAGACATTGCACCACATCGTTCTGTAACTTTGATAGCTTGGATGGATCGATTGCCTTTTGCGAAATCGCATTGAGAAACGCGCATAGCTTTACGAGCGGCAACCGGACATTTTCTGGTAGAACACCCCTCAGTGCAACCGGAAGCAACTGGGTCATCAACATGTGGCAGTCATGGGCTTTGAGATTTGTAAACTTCTTTTGTTTCATATTTATTATTCCCTTTATATTTCAGGAGTATCCAGACAGGACCTTCACACTATTCAAGCATTCAAACATGCTATCCTTCTCTTCCTTGCTGAGAGTGTAACTGGCAGGACGTAAGTAGTTCTGTCCATTATCTCTCTTTTTCAGATATAGGTCATCTCGTTGCCCCATGGCTTTCAGGTCCTGTTGTGCTTCCAATGTATCTTTCGAGGTCCCATAAACACCCATGAAGCCTAGCACATTCACGCAAAGATTCTTCGTCAGGTGCATCACGTCTGCTGCGTTGCGAACCTCTAGGATTTCCTAATAAGGCAGCTACCAAAATATTAACTTTTTCTTCCACATGGGTGCATGTCCGTTATCGTCGTTCGGAACAGGTTGGCTACCATGACCCTTTCCAAAGACTACTTTTACATCCTTTATCATCTCGAAGACACGCTTTCCATTACAGTGTGCTGGTATTTTACGATGGTCTGGCGCCCCATTGAAATGCATCCCGCTCTTTCTCAGCTGGTGGTGAGTAGGGAGAAATCGATGATGACCCATATAGATGACCTTCTTATAGTGCTTCAAATACATGTTGTCTGTGTCGTCTAAACAGTGGGTGCATGCCCGATATCCCTTATTTGTCTGTCTCGAAAGGTTACTCAGTGCAGGCCAATCATTGATGGTTACGAACAACAATCCTCGTAGATTAAAGATCTCTTGTCTATCCTCATCCCACACACGTACACCTTCTTCCTTCCAGAGCTGTAAAAGGTCATCAACCAATGGTCTTAGGTACACGTCAATGTCGTTGCCGGGTTGTTTTGGGCCTTGGATAAGCACCGGCATCATAATGAACTTCCGCTTCATGCACAGCTAAGGAGGAAGGTTGAACATACATAGGGTCACAGGCCAAGTACTATGGCCACTACTCAACTCACCGAATGGATTGAATCCATCAGTACTTAAACCAAATCTTATGTTCCTTGCTTCACTTTCAAAGTCCGGGAATGCTCTATCAATTGATCTCCATTGGGCCCCATTCCATACGTTCTTCTTTGTGCCATCGCATCAACTTAGCATTCGCCTTGTTCCTGAACAAGTGCTTCAAGAGTGGTATTATAGGGAAATACCACATCACCTTCGCGGCAACTCTCTTCTTGGGAGACTGCCCCTCGACATCACCAGGATCATCTCGCCTGATCTTATACCGCAACACTTCGCAGACGGGACAAGCATCCAATTTCTCGTATTCATCACCACGATAGAGGATACAGTCATTAGGGCATGCGTGTATCTTTTGAACATCCAATCCGAGAGGGCAAATAATCTATTTAGCTTCATATGTTGTGGACGGTAATTCATTATTCTTGGGAAGAATCTTCTTGACAATGTTCAACATCCCCTGAAATGCCTTATTGGACACACCATTTTTTGCCTTCCATTGCACAAATTCTAGTGTCGTACCTAGTTTTTTATGGCCCTGCTGGCAATCTGGGTACAACAATTTTTGGTGATCATCTATCATGCGCTACAAATTTGCTACTTCCTTCTCAGTTTCGTAATCTCTGTGTGCATCTTGTATCACCTGACCAAGGTCATCAGTAGGGCTATTTTCTGCAAACTCATCTTCATCAGCCTCACCCATTGTAGTATCTGCAAAAGCTTGGCCTGCAACCCAGTCCGTAATGTTGTCATCTTCCTCCTCCTCCTCGCCATCTTCCATTACAACCCCTCGTTCACCGTGCTTGGTCCAAACCAAATAGTTAGGCATGAAACCGTATTTAAACAAGTGGCTGTGAATAGTCCCCCAGGAATCCTTTGAATACTCCTTCTTGTTATTGCATTGGAAGCATGGACAACATACGAACCCATTCTCTGGCTTGTTCGCTTTGGCCACTTCGAGAAAATAATGCAAGCCATCAGTAAACACCTTGCTCCGCATGTCTGCATTATACATCCATTGCCGGTCCATCTGCATCGTATTACGCATGAAAATGGATTACACTTGACAATGGATTACGCGTGAAAATTGATTAAAGATCCAAACAATATGGTACAATACAACAACATGAAGATCGAAATACACATATTTCAATTAAAGAACCAAACAACATGATACAATACAACAAGCCATCCACTGGTTATTATCTAGGAGGACTTTAAGCATCCTTGGGCGGTGAAGACGAAGGTTCCGCTGACCCAGCCTCATCCTTAGGTTTATTTGTACCGCCTGAAACGGTAGTACTAAGTGGACGTGAAACACCCGGGACTGAGGGTGGAGCATAATGACCACCAAAAGGAGGTTCCTGACCCGCGGCAACAGCTTCTTCATGACGTTGCTGCAAATAATGAAGCATTGCTTTTTCCAACGTGTTGATTTTCTTCGGCTTATGCTGAGGGCCAACTATGATTTTCCCCTTGCCGAAAGAGGAACCACGATCACCCCTACCATCACCACTTCCTCCAGTAGCAGAAGTCATCTATGTACAAAAATTATTACCTTAGCACTACATAAGTTGTTGAACTTGAAGACCGTGATCATCTCGCGAGCATGTCCTCAACTGGGCGGCACCGCACTTCGTCTTGAAAGAGGTTCGATTCTACGGAAAAGGGGACATGGTCACGATGTTCGTATCCACTCTTTCTCGTAGAATCGAACCTCCTTCTTGACATACGTTGCTGCTCGGCGGAGAACATCCTCGCAGAGATGAACACGGTATGCAAATTAAACAAGTATGGATTTGAAAAACCTTATTGAATTTGATAAGATAAACCGTCTAGACAAGGTAGCATCATTCTTAAACAACTGCAAGAATACGTACTATATATGACACATCAATCTCCCTCACATTGTAGCTCAAAATAACTCTCCATTTTCTACTTCATCACATTCTAGCAATTAATCTTTCCATCTCCAAAGCATAAATCAAAGCATAACACGAGGATGAAGTACCAAACCTTCACAACACTTGTGCTGGCTGAGTGAAATTCCCACGAAAATGAGGGGAAAAACTTTGTGCAGCACCTCCCTTGCTTCGGCACCACCGAAGAGTAGGTGAAGCTCAACTCTCTGTCTATGTGCTGGACTGGCTCAGGCTGGAGGAGGAAGAAGGGCCTCTGTGTTGGTATATAATGGGGATGAGTTTTTATCCCGGTTAAAAACTCTAGCCGAGACAAAAAGGAACACCTTTTCTCCCGGTTGAAAGTTTAGTGTCCCTTTTGTCCCGGTTGGAGGCTCCAACCGGGACTAAACTTTTTGTCCCGGTTGGAGGCTTCCACCGGGATAAAAGGTCCACCATTTTATCTCGGTTCAAGCCTCTGACCAGGACAAAAGGGTGCCGCCATCGATGCCCCGGAACTAGTCGTTGCAACCGGGACTAAAGGGGGGCCTTTAGTCCCGGTTGCAATTACCAACTGGGACTACTCTCCCCTCCATTTTTGCCTACCGTGGTGCACCCCCTTTTGTCCAGGGCCAACTTTAAACCGGGTCAAAAGGGGGCGCATCGAAAGCCAATTCTCTACTAGTGATACTCAGGTTCATGCCCATTCAATTTGAATACCCATTAGGCATTGCTACTAGTATGCTAGCGCTTATTTCTTCACATGATGATAATAAACCATGCATAGCCTATTTTATGCCCTGAATCCTTGTGTGACCTACACCATACTGCTTATATATGCTATGTGTGACTCTTGCATGTGTATGGGCTTTCGTGAATAGGATTCATGGCGTGCGTTAGGTTAAAATCGGTAGGAGGTGTTTTTGGGATATTTGACGGATGTGAGCTTTACATAACCCAATCGTTGGATTGGGGGATTGGAGTTCATTCTTAGACATTTCCTGTTTGGTACTTGTTGCGAGTACATGGTTGAGGAGCATAGGAGTTGGAGGTGATACCTATTATGGGTACCGTTGTGGTCCACGTGGTCGAGTCGCTTTGTGGAAGTTAGGAGCTCACCCTTGTCTGATACCGAGTGGGTTGCCATGCTTCACATGAATATGTTAAACATGCATGCCACTTGACAAATTATGGGTTTAGGCTGGGGTCGAGACTGGCAAGTGCGGTACCATACCTGCCGTAGGATAGAGTATCATTGTAGGGGGAAAGATGTTGACCTATAGCCCCTATATGCTTTTGCTCCCAGTTGGCCCCAGTGGGAGTGCTTCACAGTTTCCGGGTGGTCCACTATGTGGGATCACATCCGAGCCCGGTTGCAGGATGGTATCATCACTCCCAGGTTCTTCGCTCGGTAGAGTGATGTTCTCTCGATCGACGGACCATTTGCACTCACTCCGAGATGGGTCCAGGTGTACAGACTCTGCAAAGTTAAAACTATATGTATAGCCGCGTCCTCGGTCATGGAGAACCCTATGACATCACAACTCTCCATTATTCACATCCCGATCTTGATCTGAGTCTGTACGTAGTTTTGGAAAATTGGTGTGTATGAAAGACAATGAGTTTACTTTGCATTCTTTGATTTCAAATGTGTATCGTATAGGTGTATCATATGTATGGCATACTCTCTTAGTCCCAAAAAGAATACAACTAGATCTCACTTCCCAAGGAGTCAAACAGTTTCAAGTTTGACCAAATTAATACAAAAATGTACTAACATTCATATCTAGAAATCACTTTAGTTCGAAACTATATTATTACATGATTAATCCATTGATATTTATTTTTATATCATTAATGTTAATACTACGATACTAGATCATCATGCTCATACCGCAGCAAGGGTAACATGATTCTCATAATAATTGCATTTGTAAGCGGCGATGTCCCATGTCATGTTGGTGGTAGGCTTAGGCTAAATTTGTGGGGTGGAATATTAGGGACATGTCTATACGTGATAGTAGTAATCACTATATACAAGATAAATATAGATGGAAGGGGGAAGTTAGGACTTGCCAATGCTCGCTGACAATTTAGTTCTTCTAGCTACCTTGATTTCCTTCTCGAATGGATCTAACCCTTCAGTTCCCGTATTATTGTCTGATCCTTCATGTTCCTCTTCGAATACAGTCTTGATCTTCAGTCTTCTCCTCGTAGCTCTAGCCTATGCGACCTGATCTTCAGTCTTCTCGTAGCTCTAGCCTATGCGACCTAGCGTCACACACAAACAAACAAAGCATAACAAACCATAGATAGATCGTCCGACTTATCCTCAGGAGGGAAGTTAGTTTGTCTACCACTACTATGATTTGAGAGGAGATTAGATGGAATTAATCCATCCAACCACTAGGGGAGACTGCTAGGGGATTAGGTTGAGGTTAACTGGTGAAAACCAGACAATGTTATTATCTTTCACTATCATGTGAATTTGAAGAGAAAGCCAGATAAAATCATCATAAATGACTCGATTGGCTTCTTCAAATAACGGGTCGCTGTCTTCGATGGGGTGTGTATGTGTGTAGGATTGATCGGCTAGTTAGGTATGTGCATATGCAGCCATATAAACATACAGGGGTAGGCGTTAACATGGGTGTGGTACCTTCGTATGTATGTGCTAAGGTGTGAGTACATACATGCGTTGGTACGTGCTTGGTGAGTATGGGTGGCTAAGGGCTCTTCTACGTATACGTATGTGGGAGGTGTATACATACATGCATAAGCATGCCCAAGATGGTGTAGGTGGTGGGTTGGGTTAGCTATACATACGCGTGTATGAGTACAGGCGTACATGGTACACGTGCATGTAAACAGGGGTTTTTGGGTGGTAGGTGAGTGGAGAGGGTGTGTGCATACTCATATATTTGTATACGTGCCCTAGTGTATAGGCATACATGAGCATCCGGGGTATGGGTGGTGTTAGCGCCTAACAGGTCGAAAAATCTACACAAGCAAAAGCAGTGCATGAACAAAACAAACAATCAAACAAAGAACCTAATGGTGGCACCAGGAGGAAAACAAGGATTTAATTTTAGAAGAATTTTGGATGAAGAATCATCAGAAATGGAGTTTGGATGGAAGAGATATGATTTTGGGAGTTTATCGGAATTTACGGGAGTTATGAGAGGTGAATATTATTTTCCCAGAATTTTTTGATGATGGAAAAAAGGTGAAAAGGGTTTGGATAGGTCCTAGGTGGTTCTAGTGTTTTTAGGAATTTTTTGGCAACTTTTTTGTGAAGGGAAAGAGGTAAATAAGAATTCTATGTACACTAACCCAGGTATGCATAGCAATTTCTCATCCGTAGTCACTGCATAGAGTCCCTAGTCAATGTTCACTATTGACCGCACAGTACCATACAGTCGCCTACTAGTGGGCCCAGGATGACATGGCATGTACCATGTGTGTGTTGGCGTCGCGTCTACGTGGCACTTGCATGGCTCATACCGCCGACGTGGCATGTCGCCATTGGTCGAAGTGATGTGGCGGGGTGCCATGATGTTGATGGCATCATGTGCTTGCCCACATGTCATCAAGGGAGGGAGGGTGATGGTGTCATAGGGGTCTTCTTCTTCCTCTCATTCCCGTTCAGCGGTGGCATTGCGGGAGGCTCGCTGGAGAGAAAGTGGACGGCGGAGCTCGGGCGAGGTGCGGTTACGGTGGACTCCATGCTCCGGCGGAGGGAGGAGAAGAGAAGAGGGAGGTGGGAGGAGCGAGCTCAGGCGGAAGAAGTATAAGAGCAAGAGCTTAATGGTGCAAGGTGCGACCGCGGTGGCTCACCGGCTTTTATGGCCGCGTGAAGGTCGGTTTGGCACAAGAAGGCGGTGGAGCGGGGAGGAGATATTTGGGGTAGCGGTGGCAATTTTTGTCAGCTAGCCGGTATGGGTGGTAGGGCTATGACGAGACAAGGTGAGATCGACACAATGGGTCGTGGTGACAGATCGGCATGGGCGACTAGTCCATGGGCAACAGGACGAGGCGAGCGGATGGGATGAAGGAAGACGACGTGGAGGTTGGGGATGGATCTGACCGGTAGGGCCCACATGTCAGAGGCAGAGCGTGCTGTTGGAGGTATGCCCTAGAGGCAATCATAGAGATGATGATATTCCATTTGTATCCATGATTTGTATATTGTGTTCATTGAATATCCATTAAAGGCTACTTGAATTGATTTGCAATTATGTGAATTGTATGTGAAACTCTTTACTTGTATGGTTATTCTAAAGTTGTCCCTAGTCGGAGTTCATGTGAGGACACACATGAATATTAGACTAGCACATGTATTAGTTGATGACTACGTTTCACAAGTCATGGACATGGAGATGTTTAACTAATAATGTGGAGACATGTGCTAGGACTGACCCAACACGAGAAGTAGTTCTCTCTTGAAACAACATATACGCTTTGTCCTTAGACCTGAGATTGTCGCATGTATTCAAGATGTGGATCGACCTACTTAGGGACTATCAAACGCTACGCCGTAACAGGGTAGTTATAAAGGAAGCTTTCGGGTTTGTCAAGAAGCATGCTATGAGACATGGTCAATCAAGATGGGATTTGCCCCTCTCTGATTGAGAGTGATATCTCTGGGCCCCTCGAGTGATCGGATCCGAAAATGCATGGCCATGCTACGTACGGTTAAGAGTTAACTTACAAAGGGATTCCGAATCACAGGATCGAGAAAGAGCGGTCGGCTTGAAGCTAGACCAAATATCGTGAGGCAAAGGGAATAGCATGTATATTATGTTGTGATGGTTCATCTGATATGATCTTCGTGTGCGTATAGGAGTTGGCACGTCTTGCTAGAGGCCGCTACCGACTATTGGGCTGAGTAGGAGTACTCGGGCCATGTCTATACGTATCCAAACCCATAGGGTCACACACTTAAGGGGCTGAAAGCCCAATTCGGATGTGATCCGAGTTGGATTAGGTTTAGAAGTACTAATGGGCCTCGGACCCAGAGGCCCGTTAGGAACCTCTATAAATAGAGGGGTGGGGGTGCCCTAGGGTTTACACCTTTTGGCGAAACACATCTGCCACGCCTCCCACGCCCTCGCCTGTTGCAACTCGCGGATCTAGCAATCCGGCTTGCAACGCTCCCTCCCTGCACGTGTGGATACCTTGGAGGTGTTGCGCCTGCAGCACTTGGACGAGCCACGACGAGCCGACGACGAGCCGCGGCACGAGGGCGATCTTGCTGTACGTGGACGAGCTGCTGAGGAGCTGCTGGACGTTGACATGATCGACTACGTACGACTACGTTGATCGTCTTCGCTGCATCGACGCAAATCTACATCTTCCGCAACAGTAGTGCGTCGAGTGGTAATCCCGTGATCCTTATACGGCAGTTCTTCCTGGTTTTACGCGGTAGAAATTTTGATTTGCGCTAGTGTAGCCTACCTCGTATCCCAACAGTGGTATCAGAGCCGTAGCTGTTTAGATTTGGATTCGTGATGTGTGCATATGGAGATATGCGAGTTTTCAGTTTGATCTATGTCCTGGTTTCGTGCCCTTGCTGCACTGGTAGTGTAACGACATACTCCTGCCGGTCGGTTTCCGCCATCGGAGTTAAGTGATACACGTAATTCAAGTTGCAGTGAGCAAAGATCAATATGATTGGTCGAATCGAAATCCAGGGTCATACGTCAGGCGCATTAGATGTGCAATAGTAGATGGGATCTACTGCCGGGGTAGGGATTTTTGCCGTATGCGTATGCTTCGGTAAATCAGCCGTAACTTTTCGGTACGATCTCAGATCGGGACGAATTTTATATGAAAATTGATCTACAGAAAAAGTTACACATGAAATTCAATCGCTTCGCCATTTTCGGCGAAATTAGATTTCCCAAATTTGGCTTGGAAGATGGAGTTTCGGGCATCCGAAGTTTGGAACGTTAGGACGCTTAACTCTGTTTTGTAGGATGTATGTATCTTGTGATTAGTATGGCCCTTTGTGTATGTGATGCATGTGTGTAACTCATTCGTGACCTGCGTGTCGCGCGTATGGCAACACAGCAGGAGCCATATGTGTTGTCACTTTATTGTATTTAATGGTCTGCGTACCAATCTGTGATGATCCAAGCAACTATGTAATCTTCATTACTAGCTTCTTTACTAGCTATTAGGCGTAATAGCATGTTCTAGTTCTTGGAGGACTCATCACCAGGAGGATGGCGCACATGGAACATGGAGATGGAGATCACCATGGTGAACAGGTTCTATGGAGATGGAGATCACCATATGAAAAATGGGTCATACTGTGTCACAACTGTGTGAATGCTATTCTGTTTATGTTTTACTTTCTGCATGCTGTGATGTTAGAAGTAGAATGATCCCTCACAAAGTTTAATTTAGTATGCCCTCCCAACTAAAACTTGCACCGTCCCATGTCTTGTACAATTAGTGGTGGGTCTATGAAATTAGGATGCCACTAGTTTTCCTTGACTAGACGGGTTTGTGTCGGACACTTACACGCATAAGGGTTGGTTTGCTTAACAAGGTTATCTTAACGGTTAAGGACCTTGGGGCATAAAGGTTGGGCGCCGAGACATAGAGATGTCACCCAACAACAGGAGTCATATGTTGATATGATTAGCAAAAGTTGCTTACCGATCTACCTCGTTTGCTAGCGGTGATGCTAAAGCTCACTAGTGGACTTGTTAGTTGTGGATCCTGAATCACTAAGTTTGAATAGAGGGATATTGATTTTAGTGGGAGTAGATTCTGTTAAAATAGTTTAATATGATTTACTCTATCATGGATACGTTTGTCTTAGTGTATTTTGCATTACTTTGTTGTAGATTAAATGGCACCTAGCAGCACTACACCGTTTGCTTTGCGTTCGGTCCTTGAGAAGGACAAGTTGAATGGAACAAATTACTTGGATTGGATCCGTAACCTGAGAATTGTTCTCAGGGCTGAGAAAAAGGAAGATGTTCTAGACAACCCACTACCAGAAGAACCTGCTGATGATGCACCCGCTGCTGCTAAGAATGCTTACAAGAAGGCATGTGATGCTAACCTTGAAGTAAGCTGCCTTATGCTTGCTTGCATGGAACCCGAGCTGCAGATGCAGTTCGAAACAAACCATGAGGCGCATGATATGATCGTGGCGCTTAGAGACATGTTCCAAACACAGGCCAGGACTGAAAGGTTCAATGTGTCTAAGGCCTTTGTTGAGAGCAAGCTAGCAGAAGGCGCAGCAGTAGGACCACACGTAATCAAGATGGTTGGTTACACTCAACGGTTGGAGAAGCTGGGCTTCCCACTGGGCCAAGAGTTGGCCACTGATTTCATTCTTTCGTCTCTTCCGCCTAGCTATGGGAACTTCATCTCGAACTACCATATGCATGGGACAGAGAAGGGTCTGAATGAGCTGTGTGGCATGCTTAAAACAGCAGAGGCTGACATCAAGAAAAGCGCTAGTACCAGCCATGTGATGGCGATACAGAACAAGCCTAGCTTTAAGAAGAAGGGCAATTCTTGGAAGAAGAAGGGCAAGGCTGGAACGTCCAAGCCAAACCCAACGCCCAAGGTTAAAGCTGGACCTGGACCTGCTCCAGACAAGGAGTGCTTTTATTATCATGAACTTGGTCACTGGAAGAGAAACTGCAAGCAGTACCTAGCTTCCTTTAAGAATGGCGGAAGTAAGAGTACTTCTACCTCAGGTACGCTTGTTGTCAATGTTATAGACAACATATTTCTCGCTGATACAATTATTAATTCTTGGGTATTTGATACCGGATCGGTTGCTCATATTTGCAATTCGATGCAGGGAATGATAAGAAGTAGAAGCGTGGAAAGAGGAGAAGTTGATTTCCACGTGGGCAATAATGCAAGAGTTGCTGCGTTGACCGTCGGGACGATGCAACTCCACCTCCCGTCAGGATTTATTATGGAGTTGAATAATTGTTATTTTGTTCCTAGTTTAAGTCGAAACATTTTGTCTCCTTCATGCTTGATGAAGGATGGTTATTCATTTGTGAGTGAAAACAATGGTTGTGTGATCTCTAAGAATAATATGTTTATGGCTTTTGCACCCATTGTGAATGGATTATTTGTTTTAAATCTTGATGGTTCACCTGTCTGTAATGTAAGTGCTAAAAGGCCTCGGCCTAATGATTTGAGTCCTACCTACTTGTGGCATTGTCGTTTGGGTCATATAAGTGAGAAGCGCATGAAGAAGCTCCATTCTGATGGACTTCTAACTTCGTTTGATTTTGAATCATACGAGACATGCGAGGCTTGCTTGCTAGGCAAGATGACCAAGACGCCTTTCACAGGATTTCCTGAGAGAGCAGTAGACTTGTTGGGACTCGTACATAGTGATGTATGCGGACCAATGAGCACGACGGCTAGAGGAGGATTCCAATACTTCATAACTTTCACTGATGATTTTAGTAGATATGGCTATGTCTACTTGATGAGGCACAAGTCTGAAACCTTTGAAAAGTTCAAGGAATTTCAGAATGAAGTTGAAAATCAGCGTGGCAAGAAAATTAAGGCCTTACGATCTGATCGTGGAGGTGAGTATTTGAGCCACGAGTTTAACAATCATCTAAAGAGTTGCGGAATTGTTCCACAACTTACGCCGCCTGGAACACCTCAGAGAAACGGTGTGTCCGAGCGACGTAATCGAACTTTGTTAGACATGGTTCGATCAATGATGAGCCAGTCGGACCTACCGTTGTCATTTTGGGGATACGCTCTAGAAACAGCAGCTTTCACACTTAATAGGGTACCATCTAAATCCGTAGTTAAGACACCATATGAGATATGGACTGGAAAGGTTCCTAGTTTGTCTTTTCTAAAGATTTGGGGATGTGAAGTGTTTGTCAAGCGACTTCAGTCGGACAAGATCACACCCAAGTCGGATAAGTGCATTTTCGTGGGATATCCAAAGGAAACTTTGGGATATTATTTCTACAACCGATCAGAAGGCAAAGTGTTTGTCGCTCGGAACGGGGTTTTCCTAGAGAAAGAGTTTTTCAAAGGAGAAAAGAGTGGAAAGACAGTGCATCTTGAAGAAGTTCAAGATGAGCCAATTGGGCAAGAATCAATGAGTGATGCTAACGTAGCAGAACAAGTTGAGATACCCATGGCAAGAGAAGCACCGCCACAACCACGAAGGTCAGCAAGGCTTCGCGAAATGCGAGAAATATTATTGTTGGACAATGATGAGCCTGCGACATATGCAGAAGCAATGATGGACCCAGACTCCGAAAAATGGCAGAGTGCCATGCAATCCGAAATAGAGTCCATGGGAGACAATAAAGTTTGGAACTTGGTTGACCTGCCTGATGGTGTTAAAGCCATAGAGTGCAAGTGGATCTATAAGAAGAAAAAGGACATGGATGGAAATGTTCACATCTATAAAGCATGACTTGTCGCAAAAGGTTTTCGACAAGTTCAAGGAGTTGACTACGACGAGACCTTCTCGCCCGTAGTGATGCTTAAGTCCATTCGGATTATTCTAGCTATAGCTGCATATTTCGATTATGAGATATGGCAGATGGATGTCAAGACAGCTTTCCTGAATGGAAACCTAGCTGAGGACGTGTATATGATACAGTCCGAGGGTTTTGTCGATCCGAAAAATGCTGAAAAGGTATGCAAGCTTCAGAGATCCATTTATGGATTGAAGCAAGCATCTAGGAGTTGGAACATTCGTTTTGATGAAGTGGTCAAAGGGTTTGACTTCACTAAGAACGAAAAAGAGTCTTGTGTTTACAAGAAGGTTAGTGGGAGCTCTGTAGTATTTCTAATCTTATATGTGGATGACATATTACTGATTGGAAATAACATTCCTATGCTTGAGTCCGTAAAGACTTCACTGAAAAATAGTTTTTCGATGAAGGACTTAGGGGAAGCGGCATATATTCTGGGCATTAAGATCTATAGAGATAGATCGAGAAGGCTTATAGGTTTAAGCCAAGATACTTACATTGACAAAGTGTTGAAGCGATTCAGCATGGAAGAGGTAAAGAAAGGGTTCTTGCCTATGTCACATGGCATACATCTCAGCTAGACTCAGTGTTCTTCGACTGCTGATGAGCGGGATCGCATGAGTAGAGTGCCATATGCCTCGGCTATTGGATCTATCATGTATGCAATGATAAGTACTCGCCCAGATGTTTCATATGCGCTAAGTATGACAAGCAGACACCAATCTGATCCAGGTGAGAGTCACTGGACAGCGGTGAAAAACATTCTTAAGTACTTGAGAAGGACTAAAGATATGTTCCTCGTCTATGGAGGTGAGGAGGAGCTCGTTGTAACAGGTTACACCGATGCTAGTTTCCAAACCGACAGAGATGATTCAAAGTCACAATCAGGATTTGTGTTCACACTGAATGGTGGTGCTGTTAGTTGGAAGAGTTCCAAGCAGGAGATGGTGGCCGATTCTACGACAGAAGCCGAGTACATCGCGGCTTCGGAAGCCGCGAAGGAAGGTGTTTGGATAAGGAATTTCCTCATTGAGCTTGGTGTGTTCCCGAATGCGTCCAGCCCATTGAATCTCTACTGTGATAACAATGGGGCAATTGCGCAAGCAAAGGAGCCAAGGAACCACCAGAAGAACAAACACGTAATGCGGCGATTTCATCTCATTCGAGACTTCGTTAAATGGGGTGAGATCAAGATATGCAAAATACACACGGATCTGAACATTTCTGATCCGTTGACAAAACCACTCCCGCAGGCTAAGCATGATGCGCATGTAAGAGCTATGGGTATTAGGTACCTTCTAGATTGACTCTAGTGCAAGTGGGAGACTGTTGGAGGTATGCCCTAGAGGCAATCATAGAGATGATGATATTCCATTTGTATCCATGATTTGTATATTGTGTTCATTGAATATCCATTAAAGGCTACTTGAATTGATTTGCAATTATGTGAATTGTATGTGAAACTCTTTACTTGTATGGTTATTCTAAAGTTGTCCCTAGTCAGAGTTCATGTGAGGACACACATGAATATTAGACTAGCACATGTATTAGTTGATGACTATGTTTCACAAGTCATGGACATGGAGATGTTGAACTAATAATGTGGACACATGTGGAGACATGTGTTAGGACTGACTCAACACGAGAAGTAGTTCTCTCTTTAAACAACATATACGCTTTGTCCTTAGACCTGAGATTGTCGCATGTATTCTAGATGTGGATCGACCTACTTAGGGGCTATCAAACGCTACGCTGTAACAGGGTAGTTATAAAGGTAGCTTTCGGGTTTGTCAAGAAGCATGCTATGAGACATGGTCAATCAAGATGGGATTTGCCCCTCTCTGATTGAGAGTGATATCTCTGGGTCCCTCGAGTGATCGGATCCGAAAATGCATGGCCATGCTACGTACGGTTAAGAGTTAACCTACAAAGGGATTCCGAATCACAGGATCGAGAAAGAGCAGTCGGCTTGAAGCTAGACCAAATATCGTGAGGCAAAGGGAATAGCATGTATATTATGTTGTGATGGTTCGTCTGATATGATCTTCGTGTGCGTATAGGAGTTGGCACGTCTTGCTAGAGGCCGCTACCGACTATTAGGCTGAGTAGGAGTACTCGGGCCATGTCTATACGTATCCGAACCCATAGGGTCACACACTTAAGGGGCTGGAAGCCCAATTCGGATCAGATCCGAGTTGGATTAGGTTTAGAAGTACTAATGGGCCTCGGATCCTGAGGCCCATCAGGAACCTCTATAAATAGAGGGGTGGGGGCGCCCTAGGGTTGACGCACCTTTTTGGCGAAACACACCTGCCGCGCCTCCCACGCCCTCGCCTGTTGAAACTCGCGGAACTTGCAATCCGGCTTGCGACGCTTCCTCCTTGCATGTGTGGATACCTTGGAGGTGTTGCGCCTGCAGCACTTGGACGAGCCGCCGACGAGCCATGACGAGCCGACGACGAGCCGCGTGTAACACCCGCCATTTTTAGTCATCAAAGTGACTTTGAAGAATTGGAAGCAATTCGAGAAGAAAGGAGAAAGAGATTGACCGAAAATCAAATTCGAGTCAATTTTGGCCAAAATTTGAATTTTTAATTTGAAATTCGGAAAAATTCGACAAAAATATGGAATAGCAGTGTAAAGATGAGTTGAACTTAAGGGTCAACAATTTGGAAAAATATTTAATCCTAAACGCTCAAAGGAAATCAGAGAAGGAAATGAAAAGCTACGTTTACTATTCACCGTCCGAAAACAAGAAATCAGAAAAACAGCTCAGAGTCCATTTTGGAAAGTGAATTCCGATGAATTTCTCAAATAAGTAAATCAGGGCAACTATACCATGTTGAAGTATGAACTTTGGACTCCTAAGTCTGGGTGTTGTGGATCCGGAATAGTGGAGGGAACTATTTTAAATAGAGGCCTAAAGTTGGCACTTTGTCACAATAGGTGGTTTTGCTGAATTTTGGTTAAGTCTGAAAATGGTATTGAGTACAGGACTTTAGAACCAATTTCTGGAGAAATTTCATTAAAAGTGAGCAGGTGTTTTTGGACATTAGTGTAATATGGATTATGGAGAAGGTAAATGGATAGTTGTTGTCTAGAGAAAGTGGAAGGTTTGAATTCAAATTGGAACCAAAAGTCAGCAATCGAGCAGATTTCGAGCTCCTTGCCGAATTAAGTCTAAGTTCGGAAAACATGACGAGTATCTATGTTTAAAACCGAATTCTGCCCAATTTTTCAAGTAAGTGAGCAAAGGCAACTAAACAGCGGTGGAGTATGATCCTTGGACATGTATAATAAGGTGTTGTTGCTCAAGGATAGCGAAAGAATCAAATTTAAATTAAAGCTCAAAGTCAGCACTCTAGCTAATTCGGCCAATTCTCGAGCTACGTAGAATCTAAGTCCGAAACAGTGATAACTAGCAATGTTTGGAGCAATTTTCAGGAAAATTCAGTGCAAAGGCTATATGGTTTCTGGTGCAAAATGGAATCCTTATTAGTTGTAGAACACAAATAGGGAGTTGTTGGCCTATATGGAATACAATTGGACTACTAAAATTGGTGCCAAAGAGGGGTAAAACACCACATTTTGAAAGCTGTCGAAACTGAATTGTAAATGTTCAGTAACAGTGCAAGTTGACAGAAACATTGGAGCTCAAAAATTTCGACCCTAAAGTGCTCATCTCGAGTAGAGGCCCATCTATCAATTAAAGTGCTCGGATTACTCTACAAGTTTTCTTAAAGGAGTTCTATGAGTTGAGATGAAATATTTCGAGCAATCGAGGCGTGAACGTGTCGGTTTGGAAGAAAGGAAAAAGAACAGAAAGATCAGAACGACAGAGTCGTGCCGCCGCCGGCTCTCGCGCACGACCGGCCAGTACAACGGCCACGTCCGCGTTCGTCCAGGTTGTCGAGGTGGCACGCATGCGCGATGGAAAGATCACGACATCGCTATCCCCCGCGCTTATCCGTTTCATCCCGCCGTTTTACTTTGCCAGGAACGAGTTCAAGCAAATCAGTGTCGCCGCCGACCGATTCACCCACGCCGCCGCTTCTCCTTGCAATTCCACCCACCCGAGGTTCCGCAAGCTCCTCCTCAACGCCCCACGCTGCTCTGTTCAAAAGTTCCTCGCCGTCGAAGCTCCGAATCACCGCCGCATCTCCGATTTACCGCCGCTACTACTGTCCACCGGTGAGTCCTCCGCGCCGCCCCTTCTTTCACTCTTTTGGTCGAGTTTAGAGAGTGCTTGGGTCATGTGGATGCCGTAGAGTGCGCCGCCGGTTGTCCTTGTGCCGCCTCCGTGCGCCGCCATGGCCGGCGGTTGGCCAAGCCGCAGCCGCCCGTGGAGGGGCCGGCTCGGGCCGCCTCCCGGCGAGCTGACGGTGGGCGCGGGTGCGCCTGGCCTGGGGCGCCGCCACCCCGTCCCTCTCGGCCGCCGGCGAGCCGCCAGCCGGCGAGCCCCCGTCGGTCCCGTGCGTCCCTGTATTGGCGCAAGGAAGAAGAAACCAGGCGCCGGGAGGAAGACGCCGCGCGCACAGGAGAAAAGAGAAGAGAAGAATAAGAGCCGGCCACCGTTTTTGGGCCATGGAAAGGCGCGGCCCAGCTGGCCCGCGCGGCGTTTTAAGAGAAAGAGGAGCAGGCCAGCCGCCGTTTTGGGCCGAGAGAGAGACGACGGCCCAGCCGACCTGCGCAAGTAAAAGAAGAAAAGGGGAAGGCCGGTGGGCCGTTTGCTAGTTTGGAAAGGAAATGGGCCATGAGGCCCAGGTGGGAGTAGAGGAAAAAGAAAAGAGGGCCAGCGCCGTCTTGGGCCAAGAGGAGACGACAGCCCAGCTAGCCCGCGCGGTACAAAAGAAGAAAGAAAGGGGGAGCCAGTGGGCTGCCCGACGGCTTGAAAGGAGAATGGACCGTGCGGCCCAGGTAGAATAGAAAGGAAGAAGGTGGGCCGGCGGAGGGAAGAAAGGCCATGGGCCGGGTCATTGGGCCGATCACGGTTGAGAAATAAGGAGGAAAGAAGAGGAAGCCGGCCCAAGCAAGGAGGCCATGCGCCACAGGTTAAAAAGTTGACGGGCCACCTTTCGGCCAAAGGGAAGGTTTCGGCCGTGGGCCCCACTTGTCGGGGAAGAAAAGAAGAAGGAGAATAGGAGGCCGGATGGGCCCTAGGTGGAAGTGATAGTGGGTAGAAGCAAGTCGGGTGAGAAAAGTTTGGGCCGGGGGTTTTAATTAAACTTTAGGTTTTCTTTTATTAGATAAATAGATTAAATAGGGTTTTCACCATTTAAATTCCAGGAAATTCTAGAAGTATCCAAAATTAGTGAAACCAATTTTATTAGGATTGTTTTATTTTCCTTTATGCATTAAAATTCTTAAACCCTAGGAAAAATAATAAAAATTTAGGTATTTATTTAATGCCTTTTTATGTAAGGTATTTAAATAAATACTTAAACTTTATTAAATGTATAAAACTTGAAAAATGCTTTATTATCCACAAATTATTATTAATTCATAGGAATTAAGTTTTGAGATTAGAAAATAATTATAATGCTTTTAAAAATAAAAGAAAAGGTCTAAGGTAGGATTAGTAAAGGAAATAAAAATTGGTGGGCTAATCTTTTCGGGTTTTTGTGTGTTGGCTTGCAACTTTATCATGATAAATTGTATAGTCCTTGTTGGCTTGCAACTTTATCATGAAGGAAAGTTGTATAGTCTTGTATTCAAAAGTTTGCATCTCTAACTCTTGCATATACTGAATCGTAGACGGCACAACTCCTGGAGTGGGAATTCATGGATTTCAGCTGGAGATGGGCAGCATTCGCAGTGCCTCTTTCAATAAACAAGTTTTCCGAAGGACTAACCTTGTTGATCCCAGGCAAGCCCCGGTGCATTTATACCTATCTATTTTAGAGTTGTTATTTCATGTGACTAGTTATAGGTTATTTGTTTATTGCATGCACTAAGTCTAGGAGTTGGATGAAACCTATTCTTGTGTATGATCATGCCTTGATTTAAGGACATCTTTGCCACTTGTTCAAATCCTAGAAACTACCCAAGTCTAGAATTGCTTACTTGCTTACATGATTGGTTTACCAACCTTAAGGAAAACTCTTAAGTCATACATGTTGCTTATGAAGGATAGTTTGGAATATAGAACCAGACAAAAGCTAGAGATGTAGTTCTGTCTGCTAATTAATCTGATTGAGGACCGATCCGTGTCTTAACTGCTGATCAAGTGATAACATCTGATCACTTACTGGATATGGGACCAGTAAAGCCCAGTAGATTAGTAAATTCTATGATCAGGAATGCTTCGTACCCGCATTTGACGTGCTGGAGATTGGCAGGGGTGTAGCCTGAAACTCACATGGAGATCAGGCCAGACGTGGGGTCCCAAGTGGGGGTGCATCCCTGTTTCCGGGTAGTTATATTCCTAATCATTGACTTTACTAATCGAGAGGTTGTTAGTACGACCTGGACAGTCGTATAATGCTGGTGATCGGGGTGCTCTCCTGCAGGATGTAAATTGATCCGGATCGCCGCAATTCTCGGTTATGAATGCACTTGATCACTGTTGAGCATCGTAGTATAACTCATGTGATATAAAATCTCCTGTTGTCAAGTAATGTATGACTTAACAGCTGTGGTTGCTTTTACTTCTGTTATCATCTAGAATGGTTAGGTAATGACTTAACTAAAATAAAAGATAAAACTAAGGCCTCACTCGTAGTAAGCTTTTTCGGCAAAAATTGTGTCAACCAAGCACACCCAAAGGCTGACATGCATTCCAAAGAAAACTATTATATTGGTTAGTCGGGTAAGACTTGCTGAGTACTTCGTACTCAGGGGATCCCTTGTTGTTGTTTTCAGAAAGCCAGCAGGGACTCACCGAAGAGGAAGCCCCGAAGACCTAGGGTATCTTATGAGTCTCATGATACTCTAGATTGAAACTTAAATAATTGTTTTTCTTCCAGACTGGTTTTAAATTCTTAGAACCACACTGACCTGCATGATTAAGTTGTTTCAAACTATGGTTGTAATATATCGTACCTTGGCTATATCTTTAAAAATGTAATATTTGTTGATATTATCCCCTCGCGGATATTATCCTGATGTATGGCTATGAGACACGTCGTGGATCCTTCGAGGAGTCCTAGGGACACTCGACGGACTACCGGACTTATGCTGTTTTAGGTGCGTTTCGGATAATTGCTGTTCCGACAGCAATTAGGCGCACTTAAACCAGCTTAAGTTGGGCGGTTCCGCCACACCGCGGCACCGGAGGTTATCTTGCTGCACGTGGACGAGCTGCTGAGGAGCTGCTGGACGTGATCGACTACGTACGACTACGTGATCGTCTTCACTGCACCGACGCATATCTACATCTTCCGCACCAGTAGTGCGTCGAGTGGTAATCCCGTGATCCTTATACGGCAGTTCTTCCTGGTTATACGCGGTAGAAATTTTGATTTGCGCTAGTGTAGCCTACCTCGTATCCCAACATCGCGTGCGTCGTGCGCCGCATGCCGCCTGCCGCGTGGACGCCACCCACCGGCACCACTCTGTTGCCCAACCCGCGCCCGCGCATTGACCAGTCATGCGCTCTACCTTGCCTGCCGCGACTGCCCAATGCGCTGTTGAGCTTATCTTCCCCCTGCTCAAGCTGCTCGCTCCGCCAATCCGCACTTGAGCTCCACCCACCAGCACACGCCACGCCATGGCCAAGGACCAGCCGAGCTCCGCTCGCCAACCAACACCTTGGCAGTGACCCAACGCTGCTGCCACTTCGCCAGTAGATTCGCCTAGCAAAGTTGCGTCGTCGTGCTGAAATCTCCACGGCCCAATGCCTGCGAGATGCTCCGCCGGAGCTCCCGCTAGTAAAGATGCCCACCAATGGTGTCCACCAACCTGCGCACGGGCCAGGACGCTTCGAGCGACCGTGTCACCAATTACGCGAGCCAGCAAACCCGCTCGCCCGTGCACGCGAAGCCCTACCCTATCTCCGCACTCCTCGCTTGCGCCAATGGCGCCGCTGCCAGTCTCTAGGTGCCAGCAGTGCAGCCTTGCCTCCTCGGTCTACCGGCCAGCCAGAGCTTGCCAAGGGCTATACAGCCTTGCCCATGCCCGCCTATGCCACCTCCTTGCCCTCACACGCCTTTGCCATCACCAAGCTTCGCCCACCTCTATTCCACGCGTCGCCGAGCACGCCGTCGTGGAGCCCCCACCTCCGCTCGACCCCGCACCTCACCGACGCCCCCAGCCGCTTCGCCTCCCCCTCGCGAAACTGCTATGCCCACCCATCATCTCCGCCCGGACCCAGCCGCGTCGGAACACCGCTGTCCATCACCATCGTCACCGTACGCAGTTCGTCGCCTGTTCCGCCCCGGCCGAGCCTCCCCGTCGCCCCCAACTACTTCAAATAGGCTCAAGGTAAGCCCGTAAGCCTCCCCGGCCCCTTACCATCCCAAGGCCGCCGACGAGTCGCCGGAATTTCGGCCAGCCGCCACCGCACGCACGCCCGGGGACCCGATTGTAATTGGAGAACTCAATTTAGGACCTAAATGTAAAAACTAAGGGTATCATTATGATTCTAAAAACTTAGAAGGGCCCGAACATAAGTTTCCCGAGAAAATCACGCGAAGGCATATTTGTAAGCTTGCGAGGGCATGGTTGTGAAAACAGAAACTTTCAGTTTAATGTTTAAATCGGCACAAATATTCTTTTAACTTTAGAAATTCACCAAAAATCGTAGAAAATTCAGAAAAATCTCAAATTAATTTTGTTAGACTTAGTATTATGTGAGTTCCATATAAAAATAAGTTTGCACATGTCTTTATTAGAATTAATGTTATATGAGTTAATCGTTGTTTAAGCTATTTGAAGATGCTAAAAAGGTAAATCCAACTCTCAAGTTCTTGTCTCAGAGAATAGAAGCTTGGAAAAATGATTTGGAGCCTAGCCCAGATGTTTAAGTCTCTATTTTAGTTTTATAACTACGATCTAAAGTTTAAATTATCTTTTGCACAATATTTAATTCAGAGAGGAGAAAAATGTGAAACCACATGGAGTGGATAAGTGATGAAGTATAGTTCACAAGGAAGGTATGAAACCTTATCTGAAAGTAAATAAAACCCACACTCCTATTTAGAGAAAGATAAATAGGAGTAATATATGTAAAATAGATGTCCTTCTTTAAAAATCATAAAAAAATTCACCAAAGCCTCTGTTTCATCCCTAGAACCTACTATTAAAATTTTATGACCAGTTTCATTATGGTTTCTGTTTTAAAAATGTTTAAGTATATGCTACCTTAGGGTAATAAAGTAATTCTAATTCTTTTTATGCACCTCCAATAGATCTCAAATTTATGCAGTGGCTTATCTCTGACAAAGTTAAGTTGCTATTAAATTTGTAGCTTCATAGCTTACTGTTTGAAGATTGAAATAAAATTTGGAAGACAAACCTAACTAAAAGGAAGAAAGAAACTTTGAGTAATGATAATGGTAATTTTTGGAAGAGGTAAAAAACTATTGAGAAATAGGATAACTTTCCGATCTAAAGTTTAATAAACTTAAGTTATACATATGTACACAATCACCATCAAATCAACCCCGAGTTTTATACCACAACACACCTTACCTTATGCAGATAAAGAAGGTTTAGAACCTTGTGTAGGTGAATGTGGTCATAATGTAATTTATACTTCGGTGCTAATTCATGTTTTGCATCCTGCATGAGAAAGCATGGGAGTTGAACTTGATGCATTTGCATTTCGTATAGAGCTGAACCTTGCTGTAGCTGATCTGCATCAAGTCGGAGCCGAGCCCATACTAGAGCAAGCCGAGGACCAGTTCGCTAACTCCCAGTGTCGCAAGCCCCAGAGCATAAACTCCTATCTTTATCTACTTGCAATATATTGGTTGCTTGATTGGGCATTTACATTTTTAGGAGTTGATTGAAACCGTAGATGCATGAACATAGTACCTTTTGATATGAGCACTAGTATACTGAGTCGAGTAGTTGCAATGCTTAATAGGATTTGGTAAAAGTCGAGTGATTTCCTATCACTCACGAGTTATAGGGGTTAATTTATTTCCTTTTGTTACAACTATAAGGATAATGGACGGGGTTGGGCTTATGTTCAGTACTTAGTGGTTTGCCCTGTCTGTCTACATGAAATTGCACTAAGGTCGAGATGTGATGGTGTTTGTGATCAAGTGTTGAAAGTACTAATCTCATACCTAGTATGGGATGGGGAAGCCAAATACCTGATTGAATCGTGATGTGAGCGGATTGTTCCACTGTCTCTGGAATGGAGTTCCCTTGCGGCCACATGTGGTGACAAGTGCGGTCATAGAATGGCAGAGGATGGGTCTATGGAGACTTGTACCAAAGGAAGTGGGCCCGATACAGGTCTAGGAATTGATGGGGACGGCTGACAAATGAAGCGACCCTTCACGGTGCGTGGATGTCGTGAGATTAGGTTCTCCATGCATGGTTAAGAAATTTGAATCGATTCATCTGCCTCTCACAGTTTGGGACTGCTTGATCGCTATGCTACACTGAGTAAGAATGAGAGATGATGATGATCTAATATTGTTACTTGTATTAATTGCTTGGAAACTAGCTTGGTTTAGTATAGTTGCTAACTTAGAATGGTAAAACAACAGTAGAACTTGTGGCTAAAATATTGAAAGTAAGGACCTACTCTAGTTGCTTTTGGCAACAACAAACCCTAGAGCTAAAAAGCTTGCATCTCTAGGTGTTGGTGGAAGTAGTTACCATCCGTCGGTTAAGTCTTGTTGAGCGTAATTGCTCAGCCTTGCTTGTGGCACATCTTTTCAGGTGATGTTGATACCTCTGAGTTCGCTGCAAGTGGCACTTGGCCTACCCAACTTCCTCCGGGTTCGATGATTGAGTGGGATCCCTCCTCGGACGGCGCGGACAAGGATCATTGATGTCATGACCGGCTTCTTCATGATATCATGCAACGACGTCTAGCTTCCGCTTATTTATTTTCTGCTGCTTGAAGACTTAGCAAAATATGTCTGAATTTCAAAACTCATGTTGTAATAAATCAATGCACTTTGTTAAATCTGGATGGATTGTTGTAATCTCTATAACCACTCACCATCGTGTCAGTCTTGCTTTCTCGATCCTGAGTTAAGTGGTTTATCAGATGAAATGCGATGGACGACCAAGTTGATTTGTTTAAAGTACATGGTCGCGTGTTAGGTGACTTAAGTGTGCTTTAGCCATGTTAATTTGGACGGTTCCGCCAAAAAAGTCCCTCGTCCCACTAGCCATTATAACCGGGACTAAAGGGTAATCCCGGTTGGTCTTTCCAACCAGGACTTGGAATGTGAGTTCTCTAGTAGTGCCTCTCCCCAAATTCACACACACTTCAAATGGGAAGGTATGGGTAGAAAATTGTATACCTATTAGAAATGGGGAGGGTAGGCTATAGGGAGGGTATAATTAATCAATTAGATATGTATATATATAGCACAAAATTAATTATCCATTCGATATGGTGAGATTGGGGAAGGTAGGTAGTGGATAATAATTATTTGAATTTAGGTGTGAATAAAAGTTGGTTTGCCCATCACCCAGTGGCAGGCTACTTTTCGATCCTCAGTCACCTTCAGAGCGATAAGTTAGCATAAGCCGACGTAGCCGCATGGATGGTGGCCGGCATGGACCAGTCTCCTCTACAGCAAGTAATGCAGAGAGACTCGACCACTACCGTATGGGCCTGATCACCACCGGACCCACGTGGCAGTGGCTCAGTCCTTCTACAGTTATAGCAGAGGATTTGCTACCAGCTAGCATGGTCAATGGTGACCTCTAACAAACAATGGCGGCTCCGATCCTGGCCCATATGGGCCAGTGACCTCATCTGGAACCGCAAGTCCGCAACAGCCGGACCCGGCCTCCCACTAGCCGGCTGGTGGTTCCATACTAGATCGGACCCTAGGGAGCAGGGCACTCATAACCTGGGTGTTGTCAATGTCCCATGTTATGCTTGATACTACCAGCGATGCGTTCGCGACGTTGGCAACCTAGTGATAATAAATCAAAATGTTATAAAGTCATTCCATTTTATAACATTTCGTATAGGTAGGTACGGGTTAGTGATAAAAAATGGATGTGCGTCACTAAGATCAATCAGTATTCATCATAAACCAAGTGAATGCTATATTGTGACTAAACATCTTTCATATCTGTAACGCCCCTGCATTTTTACTACCAAGGTAAACATGCCAGCTTAAAGATAATTACCTGACAAAGCAACGCTTTCTCGAATAATGATCCTAATCAGAGTGATGCACCAGAACAATAGTTAGGACATTCCATTATTCATTGCATTTCATTATAAAAAGCCAACTAATTAATATCATCTAAGAGAAAGAAAATAACAACTTTATTAGGTTTACATATCTAATATTTATCCTGCATTATTGATATAGCATCTTTTAAATACTTGTTTGCTCTGCATAAGATCATCATCTGTCATCTTCATTTTATCTAAAGGGGAGGGTTAATAGCAATAATGAGTACAAAGTACTTAGCAAGTATATAATAATTATAATGAAATGCGTGTCGAAACATCTATCATCTCCATTTTCATGTATAATCCTTTATCAACATTTGCATATTTAGAAAAAGAGTATTAATAAATATACTATTCACCCATATTGTGAGATAGAAGCACCTATAGCCTCCCATAGCCTTCATTTCAGGAGACATGACCTGAATCACGGTTTATTGTATCACTCTACCCATGGTTACCGTGACCAATTTGCTATCGCATTTCCGAGATGCAACTCATGGTTAAAATACCGAGCTTTTCCCATTTCCGTATATTATACATCCACATCTTAACCACGTGGACTAATATACGCACCTGACTGCACTTCATCTATACCTGAATGGGCATCGCCCAAACCTCTCCTCACTACCCATAGTGTATAACAATTTGATGGGTACTAGACTCGACTCGTCTCAAATGAACCCATGGACACGATAAAATACGCACACAAGATGAATAAGAGGGCTTTAGTTCTTAAGTTTATAGCGGTATTTAGAGAGAGTCCGACCAATCCCTAGTTCATCATCACATTCCATGAACCCTCTCTACACACCATGTTCAACTATCATCCATCCACCATTGTCCATCCCAAACCATCATCTCATTAGGTTTACTGAAGAAAATAGTTTCTGATGCAAGTGTTTAAAAAGATTACATTTTCAAAAAAAGAATCATTGTCTAGATGACTTGCCCCGAATCACCGGACGATGTTCAGCTCCGGACATCATATAACGCTCTGCAATTTAACAGATTCATTCGAGATTAATTAAAGTGTAACATACTCCTACACTGTGTTATGCTAGATCGTTTCTGTACTCTTGTGCAGATTAGTGTCCTACGGTCAAGTGCATGCAAGAGGTTACATACTAATTTATCTGAAGCAACGAGTGCTAAAGGAAATTAACTCACTTAATCTAACTCTGTAGTACAGCCTAGCATCCTTATCGAACTTTTAGCATATATTTATTTAGACTACCTAGGAATGGGCCTACAGGTCAGCCCCTTAGGTCCTGTTTGTTTGGGATTCTAATCCACCTAGATTATATATGTTGGATTATGGGTCATGGTACTATGGTAAAATATCACTTTGGGACCACATATAATCTGAAATAAGTTACCCAAAGCTAACTTATTTCAGATTATTTGTGGTCCCTTAGTGGTTCCACGATGATCTTTTACCCTCCTACGCTTGAACCATAATCTAGCTTATATAATCTAGGAGGGAAACAAGCAGATCCATCATCCCTTTCTCCCCTGAAGCGACACCACGCACAACACATCACAGCTCTCCTCCTTCCTATGCTACCTACAGACATGGCGTCTCCTTGGGAGTGTTTGGGAACACCCTATTAAAGTTTAACACCTATCACATCGGATGTTTGGATGCTAATTAGGAGTATTAAACATAGGCTAATTACAAAACTAATTGCACAGATGGAGTATAATTCGTGAGACGAATCTATTAAGCCTAATTAGTCTATGATTTGACAATGTGGTGCTACAGTAACCATTTGCTAATGATGGATTAATTAGGCTTAATAGATTCGTCTCGCGAATTAGCACAGGGTTCTGCGATTAGTTTTATAATTAGCTCATGTTTAGTCCTCCTAATTAGCATTCAAACATCCGATGTGACACTGTTAAAGTTTAGCACCTCGTATCCAAACACCCCCTAATCTTCCACCATTGATGGGGGATCTCGGCACTGCTCACCTCCATGCTACTTCCTCTCCTACCCTGGCGCTATAGACACCACTCCTTCCGATCAGACCCCTTAGTATTATTTCTCATATACCCTAGCAGACTTTGGCATGGCAAAACTTTTAGGGAGGGATTTCAGTTGTCTTCTTTTTTTTTATGGAACAGGAGGGGTACGGCCCCTACTGGTTATATATTAATAATAAAAGGTTATGTACAAGAGCAAGAAGGAAGGAAGGAGTTTACAAAAGATTATCGGGCCATATCTCTATTTCAGGGAAAAAACTCTTCTTTGCTCTGTGTAACAAGGTGCTTGATTATCGAAAATGACATCACTAGTATGATTACCTCCATGAATAAAGGCTGCATTAATTGTATTCCTGATGAGGACATCCCAGCCATTTGTAACTCAGACACCTGGGTTACACCAGATGCATCGCTGGTTACGCCAAGTCCACCTTCGGTTACGCCTCAAAAATCAAGTGCAAGACCAGTTATGCAAGAACAAGCATTGGATACACAAGCACATGTGTATGAAGGACTGGTTATATGCAGCCGTGCTAAGAAACTTCAACAACATGTGCATGCTTTCCTTTCTGAATTAGATTTCAACATTGATGAGAATCATATACTACCTAAGTCTTGTACTTTACTCCTACTCAGGTTTACACAAGAGGCTTCTCTGCTGGGTTACATGGAAGATGCAGAGGGTTACAAGGAGGACACCAAGACTGCTGCCCAAGCTGAGAAGGCTTACGCACACAAGACTCAAGGTTACATGACAGATGCTTCAACTTCATGTCCAAGTTTGTACCATCTCAGGAAGAGACGGGGGCCAATTTATGCATGGTTGGAAGCTCCTTCAAATCTAGTTTACAACGCAATAAATGGAGTATCGTTTGGACTTCCGAGCTAGGAGTTATGACCATTTTATTGAATACTGCACATAAGCTAAGAAGACGCGCATGAACCGAAGAAGACTCCATGAATGCTTCCATCAGTTGGCCTCTCACCTCCCAACATGGTCATTTCGGTTCAGACTTATCCTACACCCATCTAGGAGGGTTGTTCCTAGTATAAATAACTCTTATGTACTACCGAAAACTCAATCTTTGATCCATATGAATTGTTAACCTCTGGTTTCGCAGTCGAGCTGATGAGTGCCTTGCACACCCCTGTTCTTCCTTGGTCTTTGAGGACTTGTGAAGAAGATCTCTCTGAGCTCCCCTAGTTTGTGCTCCATGACTTCTAGCTAGGCTGCACCGTATTTTGTGGATTAATTTTGGATTGTAGTTCTACGGTCATTCGGTGATCAAGTCGAAGTCTTAAGGTGTCGGTGCCTCTCACCCAGTGGCTTGGTCGCATCCAATCTTGGCTGGTATAGCTACACCGGATCGTCGTTCTGTTGTCGTTTAGAGATCAAGACGAAGCTTACTTTGGTGCCTCTCTCCCTATCACTTGGTCGCAACCAACCTTTGTCACGTATAAAGCTACTTACCCGCTGCTTGCAGCAAGTTATCCTTATTACAAAACCTACTGCCATGAAGATCGGGCCATCCAAATGACCTTTCTTGTAATGGTCCATATCATGTGGTAATCAGAGCTATCGTTATCACGGTAGGTTTTGTTATCACCCACCTTTTATCCTTTACTTTACCATCTATTAGTTTGTTTTGTGCATGTCCTACAGTCTACTAAAAAGCTATAAAAAATCCCATAGCCTTTTTATGGTACTGTCACTTTGTGTGTTGCGTTCATCTTGTTGCTAGTCACCATTGTTGTCCTTCCACCATGCTTTAAATTTTTTTCCGCACCCCTCATATGCTATCCTGTGTTTGGTGCTACTGTAAAAAAAAATCTGAAAAAACATTGTGAAAGAAAGAGTCAAAAAAGAGAAGAAAAAAACAGAGAAGAAAATAAAAGAGAAGAGAAGTTGAAAGGGGTTGTGTTGCAGATCGTGTAACCAAAAGGTTGATATCTGCAACCTCAAGTTGGTGGAGATCCTGGACAGCAACATTTACATTTTGTTGAATAGGTTACACATTTGGTTACAGTACCATAGCCTTCCTTGAACAGCCACCTATAGCTCCACAAAAAGCTGTAAACCGGACTTCTCGTTTCGTAAACCTTTCAACCGCTTAATCACGGATGGGATACGCCACTCTAGCACACTCACGGTCCTTGAGAACGGGTAAGAATTTTGGTAAGCAAGAGGTGAGGTTGTGTGATTCCACACATTTTTCCTATTCCACATTCTCTTGCAATATCCTAACATGGCAGGATCTGATTCGAGTGTTCAGCAAGCTGAGTTACATCAGCTACAAAACTCACTCTTGGAGGCTATGGAGAGGATGTTCATGAACGTCTTGCTACTACAGGTGGAAGGGATCGACAACATCAACATGAAGAATCTGTTGATGAAAATTCAGGACATGGTTTTCATGACCGCTTTGGAATTGGTCGTGATGGTAGTGATGATGAAGATGAATCTCAGGATAGCCATGAGGAGGGATATGATAATGATGAGAATCTTTTTGCAAACCATGGGTGGTTTGAACATCATCGAAATCGACGTTGTGGTGCTTGTCATGATGGTAAACATCATCGTGGTCGCAATAGGGATGATCCGAATAGCATTGCTCGTGTCAAGCTAAGTGTTCCAAAATTTACAGGAAAACAAGGTGCAGATGCATATCTTGATTGGGAAAAGCAATGTGATCAGATTTTTAGAGTGCCTAATCTCTCTAACTAGAGGCATGTTAGTCTTGCTTCCGCTGAATTCTCTAGTTATGCTCTCACTTGGTGGAATCAAATACAAGAAAAATCAGCTTGTGTTGGGCCATGATCATATCAACATATGGGCTGAGATGAAGCGAGTGATGAGGAGGCATTTTGTGCCATCAAACTATCAACGTGACCTTCGCAATAGGTTAAAAACATTGGGACAAGGCTTCAAATTAGTGGATGATTATTACAAGGAGATGGAATTGTTCTTGATCTGATCTGGAATTAGAGAGGATGATGAGTCAAAAATAACAAGATTTTTGCATGGTCTTAATGATGAAATTTTAGGTTTTGTTGAGATGTTTCCATATCATAATTTGCAAGATCTTGTTGATCAAGCTATGCGCACCGAGAGGAAAATTCATCAAGAAGGATGTGGTCGTTCCTATGGGAGTCGATCTATGTCAACTCCATGGTGCCGGCAATAGCTCGGTACCTCAGGTGTTGCTGTTCGATCTCAAGGCGCTACAGCTAGGCGTTCTCCATCCATTGGTGCTGCAAAGGCAATGGTTTCTAGCGCTTCTTCACCTACAATTTAGCAGGAAACTCGACATCCTACTACAAGTGCAACAGCCCCTTCGGTTACATCAGCCGCTGGCAGCATCTTCACATAGCCGAAGCATTGTGTGTCACAAGTGGTAGGGTCATGGGAATATTGCTGCTAAATGTCCTAGTAGAAGGACCATGATTGTGAATGAGCAAGGTGAATGGGATTCTAAAAGTGAAGAAGAAGATTCTCCAATATATGATGAAGAAATTGTGAATGATGAGAGTGAGATCCAACCCGATGAAGGTGCTAATAATTGCTTCATTTCTCATCGTGTTCTTAGTGTCACTGCTGCAAAAGAAGAGAATGGACATTGGCATAATCTTTTTCACACTTGAGGCATGATCATGGACAAGCTGTGCTGAATCATTATTGATAATGGCAGATGCAATAATATTGCAAGTCAAGAATTTGTTGATAGAATGGGATTCAAATCATGGTGTCATCCTAATCCATACAAGATGCAATGGCTTAATGATTGTGGTGTGTTGCGTGTAACCAATATTGTGAGCATTCCTTTCTCTATTGGAAGGTACAATGATCAAGTAGAGTGTGATGTGGTGCCTATGGAAGCATGCCAGCTGCTATTGGGAAGACCATTGTTGTATGACCATGATGTTTAGATTTGTGGTCGAGCCAACAAACTTCTTATGTTCAAAGGATAGCGCATCTCTTTGCTTCCATTGACGCTGGATGAAATTTTGAAGGATGACATAAAAAGAAAACAACGAGAGAGCAAGAAACACTTATGAGTGACCCACAATCATAGTTAGGGAGTGTCTCCAAAGCCAAATAAACCTCCATAGCTGCAAAGAACCGAACCAACGGAAAAAGAGAGTTTATTGATGATGGCTAGGAAGGGGGATATAAACGAATTGAGAGAACCCAATGCCATGTTCTTTGTACTCCTATACAAGGATAATTTTCTTTTTACTAATGACTTACCCTCTACTTTGCCTAGTGTTATTTTTATGTGCTACACGAATATGAAGATGTGTTTCCAGAGGAAGTACCACCAGGGCTGCCAACAAAGAGAGGGATTGAACATCAAATCAACCTTGTTCCTGGTGCTTCATTTCCAAACTGTACACCATACCGCACCAACCTGGAGGAAACAAAATAAATTCATCACCACATACAAGATCTCTTCGACAAAGGGTATGTAAAGGAAAGTCTCTCACCTTGTGCAGTTCCTGTTCTTTTAGTTCCAAATACAGATGGCTTATGGAGAATGTGTGTTGATTGATGAGCTAGAAATAACATCACCATAAGTGTCGGATTTAAGTGACCGGCAGTCCACCAGGGGGTTAACGAGGTGGATCATAAGACCATGAAATTGAATAGTAACATAGGGACGCAAGGTTTAGATGGGTTCATGTCGGCCATACATCTATGGTCCCACCGGGATACTTGGACAGTCCTATATACAGGGTTGTACACCAAGACATGCTAGACATGGAGACTACGGTACAGGATGGCGTGGTCTATGTGAAGGACAAGGACTAGTCAAGAATTAAGAAATTACTCATAGCAATTACAATAGGACTCTCTGATCGAATCAGACTAGTACTCTTGTACAACAACTGACCTGTAACCCTGCACCTGGCAATATAAGGCGAGGCAGAGAGCCCCTCCAAACAATCATCAATCAATACAATCCAACCAACACACGAGACATAGGGTATTACGCGACATAAGTGGCCCGAACCTGTCTATATCGTGTGTTCGAGTTCACCTTTGAGTTCCTAATCTTTGGCAAGCCCCATGCATAAAACACTACCTCGGGTACCCCTTCGGTAGGTTGCCGGGTCTAAACACCGACAGCTGGCATGCTAGGTGGGGGTTCTCGCCAAATATCTATCGGCAAACTCAATGGCTCCAGTCATCATCAAGCCCACCATCGCGTTTGAAGAAGGCACGACGTTCGTTTTCGGCTGCTGGGTCTGCATCGCGAACGGTGTTGGAAATTTCCATCGCCACATCATGCTAGCCCCAGAGGAGAAGCACTACAACATCAATCTCTGTCACCAAGATTTGGAGGATTTCGTTGAAAAATTCAATGAAATTTTCGACCTCTTCCGAGGTTCTAGGGATGAGTCTGAGTACAACTCGACTTCTCCCACTAGTCGGACTAGTTCCCACGAGCTGCCGCTTAAGCCATCATGTGAATCGGTCTATGATACAACTTGATTCCCGTTCAGACTCTGAAATGCGGGTGCAGTCTTCCAAGCCACCCTTCCCAAATCTATATCCAACTCGGATTCGATCGAGGACCTCAACTACTACTTGGCACCAGATGTGGAGATTCCCTTATTAGGTCTATGGCAGGGCCTGGTAATCACATCTACTCCACAAGGCAGATTCATCTACTAGCCTGACATAAAGCAATCTGCTCTAGCCAAGGACGATGAGTCACACCTTGCTGCGTACCTCGACAACCTTCCATACCAGGAGGGACACCTCTGTCCCCTATCTACAAGGAAGACGGCCCTACAAAGATCATCACGTCAAGCTCGGCCAGTTTTTCCCTATAGCGAGAATTACTCGCCATCATCACTCCTCAACGGGCCAATGACGGTGAAGAGTAACCAGAAAGAAATCCATGATGCAAGCACCATCCAGATGATGTCCCAAGCCACATTGAAGCTACTAGGAACGAGGTTCCTATAATTGAGCAACCCAGGGCAAGCTAACACAGGGCAGAAGGTAGCTGGACGGGACCCTCGGGAGGCCGTGGCCACCATGGGCCCCGCTAAGAACTAGAGCAACCTTGCGACCTCTGTCAGAAGATCAACAAGAATCACGACGCTCGTAACATCATTGAAGGGCACTCACGCGAACGTGATCAAGAAGTCGACTACTCAGGTTCCCTACCTTTTCAAGCCAAGTACGCAAGACGATTCTACCTGACAAGTTTAAACTTCTAGGTATCAACAAATACGAAGGCAAGCAAGACCCAATTCAATGGCTGAGGTGCTACTCACTAGCAGTCCAAGCAGCAGGAGGAAACAACGATACGAAAGTCATCTACTTCCCCATCTGCATGGAGGCAGGCCACTCACTTGGCTTGAGAATCTAGAAAGGAACTCCATCGACTCATGAAGTCAATTGAAGGTGGCATTTACAAGTAACACGCTGGGTCAATGCAACGTCCCGATAACAGGATCGATTTGTCACAAGTCAAACAGCAACAAGGTGAGACTCTATGTAGTTATCTACGTCATTTCTTCAACAAGAAGGCTATTGTCATAGACATCACGGAGAAGGATGCCACAGAGTGCTTCAAGAATGGTCTCTATGACCGTCGGATGTTCCAAGATTTTGGCGGAAGATGCTCGAAAGATATCAAGTCTCTCAAGACCATGATACAAGCCTAGGCAGATGAAGAGGACAAAGAGATCTAGCAGTTTGAATCTAATCATAACAGAGGTTAGAACAACAACAACCAGAGCAACGGCTAAAGTAACATCAAGAACCGCAACGATCGCTCCAATGACAACTGAGGGAACTACTTGGGTGGTCAAAACTGCAAGAGGAAGGCAGACAACACTGTTGCGGGAATGTCCTAATCCTCCAAGAAGAGCAGTGGAAATCAAGTGAGGACTCCGTTCAAGGAGCTCCTGAAGAAGCAATGCCCATGGCACCCAAACTCCAAACACTCTACGATGGACTGCATAAGCCTTTGTAGAGTCATGAAAGATCTGCCAGAATCTTTTGGAGCTAAAGACAAGGGAAAGGCCAAACAAGACAAAGACGAGGACAACAATGGAGAATTCCAAAACCTATCCAACACCATCAATGTCATATTTGGCGGCACTCCGGGTACTACTACCAAGTGGTCCTAGAAATTAACCCTCCGAGAAATCATGTCCATTGAACCAGCAACGCCTACTTTCCTTAGGTGGTCTGAGGTGCCAATCACCTTTTCAAGAAAAGATCAGTGGACTAGTTTCTCCGACCCAGGATGCTATCCTCTCATCCTGGATCCAGTTGTTGTAGGCTCTCGCCTCATAAAAGTACTCATCAACGGCGACAGCAGCCTCAACGTGCTCTTCGCCAAGACATTGAGGAAGATGGGCCTTGACGTAACATATATGCTCACCTTGATGAACTCTCTGTTCTACGGGATTGTCCCGGGTAACGCAGTTGTACCCCTTGGTTAGGTGGTTTTGATAGTTACTTTCGGGACCAAGGATCATTACCGTACCGAGTACATCTGGTTTGAGGTAGTCAACTTCAATACTTCATACCATGCCATCCTTGGAAGACCTGCATTGGCCAAGTTCATGGCCATCCCGCATTATGTGTACCTAGTACTCAAGATGCCAGGACCTAAGGGAGTATTTTCCTTGCGCGGAGACTTGTAGAGATCATACAACTGTGATACAAAAGCTGTGGAGCTGGCAACGACTACCCAGGTGCCAAACTCTATGATGCAAGTCTTCACCGCCTCCAAGAAACTGTCCCCGACAGAACTTGAAATCCTAGAGAAGAATTCGGGGGCAACAAAGGTCGAGCCGGTAGGAGAAGTTGATATCAAAGCTATCATCCTTGAGACCGGCGATAGCTCCAAGACAGCTTTGATTGGCTTAGGACTGGATCCTAAATAGGAAGGCGCGCTCATCAGTTTCCTCCAGGCCAACCGAGACATCTTCACATGGAAGCCATATCATATGCCGGGGGTTCCTAGGGAGCTGATCGAGAACTCACAGAACATGGATCCCAAAGCTACGTCCAAGCAACTATGACTACGATAGTTCACCCAAGACAGAAGAGAAGCCATAAAAAATGAGTTAGCCAAAGTACACGTGGATGGCTTCATAAAAGAAGTCCTTCATCCAGAGTGGTTGGCCAACCTCATCTTGGTGTGAAAGAAGAACAACAACAAGTAAAGGATGTGTGTCGACTACACGGACCTCAACAAGCACTGTCCAAAGGATCCCTTTGGGCTTCCTAGGATTGATCAAATCATGGACCTGACAGTAGGGTGCGCTCTACTTTCTTTCCTCGACTGCTACTCGGGATATCACAAGACAGTGCTCAAGGAAGAAGACCAGATCAAGACAATGTTTATCACCCCGTACGGAGCTTTCTGCTACACTACAATGTCCTTTGGGTTGAAGAATGCAGGCACCACATACCAACGAGCCATGTAGGAGTGTTTCAAGAACCAGCTACACCGTAATGTAGAGGCATACGTGGATGATGTGGACATAAAAACTAGAAATCCCAATGACTTCATTGTGGATCTCAAATAAACTTTCGCAAGCCTGCGAGCATACTAGTGGAAACTAAACCCAACAAAGTGCGTGTTTGGTGTACCCTCCGAAAAACTATTCGGGTTCATCATCAATCATCGAGGAATCGAGACTAATCCTGAGAATATTGATACCATCACCAACTTGCACGCTCCATCATGCATCAAAGATGTCCAGAAGCTGACTAGATGTATGGCAGCCCTTAACAGATTCATCTCAAGACTAGGAGAAAGGGGAATACCCTTCTTCAAACTACTCAAGTGGCAAGATAAGTTCCAGTGGACTGAGTGTAACAACTTTAGTTAAACTAAACTTGGTTAAGCTTGAATAGGAGGCTTAGACACTAATCTAGCAAGTGAAAGGTCAAATTTGCCCTTAAAAGCTCAATTTGGGATCAATTTAAAACTTGAAATTTTATATAGGAACTTGAATTTTTGTCAATATAAGAGTTGTAAAACTTTTCAAAACAAACAACTTTGCTTATTTGAGATTTAGCCAATTTGGAGAGGAGAGGTTTAAAAACTAGATTTAAATTCAGCGGCAAATCAACTCAAACTCAAAAACACTAAGTCTTGAAAATGTGGCGTTCCACCGAACTTTGAGATTGAATAAATCCTAATCCAGCTCGATTTGGAACTCAAACCCTTTGTAGCATTTAAACTTTTACATGAGGACTACACATCATACATGGGGAAAAATTCAAGTTTATTGGAAAAATTTCGTTTAAATCATGCCCAAACCTTGGCCCTTTGGCCTGCACTGCGCGACACACCTCTGCAGAGCGCGCACGGAGCGATGGGACAAGATGGCACCTCTCCTACCTAGTGAGCACGCACGAGCACCTTTTCCCAACCCGTATGCCTTGCTCACCCCTCCGCGCGCGCCACGCCGTCACCACCCACCGGGCCGCTCCACCGTGCCAATTCGCCGCTTGACATGACTAGACGAGGCCGCAGCTTGCCAATAGCTTCACCAAGCAAACTGTCTATGCACGCTTGCTATCGCGCCTGGCCCATGAGCGTGAGATGCGCCCCCGCAGCTCCGCTCTGCCCGGCAATGCATGCCGCCGGCCAGTACGCGTCTACCTTGGATTTCTCCCCCGCTCGCCTCCGGCCACGCCTGGCATGCTTACTGGCTCCGCCTCACCCCTCAGCTCCTCCCCAGCCTATAAAAGGCGTAAGTGCACCGCTGGAGCTCACTCCCCGCGTGTACGCCCTCTGCTCACACACCAAAGCTTTACTGCCGCAATACTTGACTATCAACACCCCCTCCCCGCTCAGCACCTTCGCCTCCCAACCCCACTAGTGAGCTGCCAGTGTCCCCGCGAAACTCTCCAAGCTATCCTTGGCCTGCCGGCGATGTCACCGAAGCTGGAACAAGGAGTTTCCCCACCGCCGGAGTTAGTCCCCACTGTCGTTCACCCTCTCCGAGCCACCTCCACCACCCGCTTCTTCACCAAACCTGCTCGAGGTGAGCTCTTGGTCATACCCAGCCCCTTACCTTCCACTGCCGTGCCGCTGTTCACCGGCATTTGCCCCAGCAAGCCGGCTAGTGCCCAAGGACCACATTGCATCGATTGCAATTTGTTTAGGAGCCTTCGCGTTAGTTTTTAGGGACCAGCTCATGATTGTTTAAAAAGTCTAAGGGTCCCACATAAAACTGCCACTACTTTTTTGTTTTGAATGTGGAATAAAAATACTAAACTTTGAAAATGCATAACTGAAGGTAGAAAATAGAGAAAAATGTCAAACCAAGTTTATCGAAATCCTTGAGTTGTGTAGTTTCCTAGGATGTAGTTCTCTGAGAGTTATTTCTTGTTTAAGCCATTAAATGCATAATAAATCACAGAAAAATGGTAAAATAGCAAAATCACTTTTGTTAGCTTTGTTTCAGTGAACTTGTGCTTATAAAAATCCTTTGGACCCTAGTATAGATGTTTATGTCACTGTTTTAGTTTTATCCTTGAAATCTAGTGAAAAATCTTTCTTTTTGCATAAGTAATGGAACATGTCAGAGAAAAATTTGAAACCACCTGGGTTAGATCTCTTATAAAACATTCTTGCTAGGAAAATTGTTAGTCACTGAATGAAACTTAAAGAAACATGCTTAATTTTTTGTACAAGTTTAAATGAAGGAAAAATATGGATAATAGATGTCCTTCACCATAAATCTTGGAAACATCATAGAAGCCTCTGTCACACTGGTGTAACCTCCTGTAAAAATATCAGAGCCAAGCTGCCTCTGGAGCTTGAGTAAAAAAATAGAAAATTGTCAAAAATAAGTAGTGGAAACGAGTAGTTTATGTACTCTCAGATGACTTGGCGGCTCTTGCGCTGCTAGTCTGTTTTGCAAATCACACTGGGGCGTTGTGGCCCGGAGAGCTCAATGGCTTATAAGATGCTACTGACCCGCTTTTGCGAGCCACGATTGAGGCGAGGACGAGTAGTCAAATGTTCGCTGGAAAATAAATGCTTTAATATGCTGAAAAACTTATAATGTTGGCCAGTGGCCTATTTAGAGTGCCTCGTAGTCTTCTGACTAGGGGTAGAAACAACAAAGGTGTTGTAACCTATACGATCCTAGGCCTGTGACCTTGGATACGATGTACAACCCTTCCCATGGAGAATTAAGCTTGTGCAGCCCCTTGGTGTCATGAATACGTTTGAGGATCATATGGCCTATGTTGAAAGAATGTTCTTTGACGTTTCGATCATGATAGCAGCGGAGCCCTTCAAGGTATCTTGTGACTGGACGAGTGCAGCACAGTGTGATTCTTTGAGGCTGTCTATATCTAGATGTCTTGTTTCCTCTACTGCCCCTTCGTCGTATTGCTCGACTGCTAGGGATTTCCACGTAACATTAGCAGGGAGGATAGCTTCTGATCCGTAGATCAGGAAGTAGCGTGATTGCCTTGTGGGCTTGCACGATTGAGTACGTAGAGCCACTTGGTTCCTTTGGTGTTGCCAATGTCGTGCAATCTTTTCTTCAGTGCTTCCAAAAGCATCCCGTTGGCACGCTCAACTTGGCCATTGTCCCTCAGATGAGCCACGGAGACATAATGGATGTCGATGCCGCTATTTTCACAGTACTCCCAGAACTTGTGGTTGTTGAAGTTGGAACCCAGGTCTGTGATGATTCGGTTAGGGCATCCATAACGATGGACGATCTCGTCGAGGAAATTGAGTACTTTATCTGCCCTAGGGCAGGTTACTAGCTTCACCTCTATCCACTTAGCGAACTTGTCGATGGCTACCAGAACTCGATTGAATCATCCGGGTGCCGTTGGAAGTGGACCAATCATGTCGAGCCCTCAGCATGCGAAGGGCCATGTTGGAGGTATGGTAATAAGCTTGTAGGCAGGGACATGCTACTGCTTGGCGAAGAACTGACAACCCTAGCATCGGCAGACTAATTCCTCAGTGTCTACTAGAGCGGTTGGCTAGTAGAATGTTGCTCTGAAAGCTTTACCCATGATCGTGTATGAAGATGCGTGGTTGCCGCAGATTCCTCTGTGTATCTTCTCCAATATGTCCTTGACGTCTTCTCGTGTGACACATTTTATGAGTACTCCTGATGATGTGCCTTGTCTGTAGAGTTTGTCTCCAACTAGAACATAGTTCTTGCTTCATCATTGGACCTACTCTGCCTACATTTTATCCGAGGGTAGTCTTTGCTCTTTTATGTAGTCGATAAACGGAATTCTCCAATCTGCGTCAATCATCATGACTTCCCGATGTGGCGCCTCAGGATCGCAATCGGTGGTTGTAGTGGGTGCCAGCTCTTCTATGGATGGCTTGCGGAGTTCGTGGATGAAGACTCCTGCTGGGACTTGGGTGTGAGTTGAACCCAACTTTGACAGGACATCCGCGGTGATGTTGTTGTCGTGGGCTACGTGATGAAACTCCAAACCCAAATTTTTTTTGAGCTTGTGCACTTCTTTGTAGTATGCATCCATATTCTCCTTGTTACGATCCCATTCATCATTGACTTGGTTGATGACTACTAGAGAGTCATCATAGACTAGCAACCTTTTGATTCCCAGTGATACTGCTAGGTGGAGCCCGTCCAGTAACGCTTTGTACTCTGCTTCGTTATTGGATGCTTTCTAAAAGATCTAAAGAACATATTTGAGTTGTTCGCCTTTGGGTATATCAAGAGGACTTCTGCTCCAATGCCTTCGAGCTGGAGTGACCCATCGAAATACAACACCCAATGCTCTTAGCGTTCTGCCGGCATCAGTAGTTGATTTTTCCACCACTCTGCTATGAAGTCGACTAGAGCTTGGGATTTGATCGTGGTTCTTGGCTTGAATTCCAGGGATAGCACTCTGAGCTCTATTGCCCATTTTGAGATCCTGCATGTAGCGTCTTGATTGTAGTGAATCTCGCCCAGGGGAAAGTCGGTGATAACGGAGTGCCGCAGCTTCTGTGAGGTAAGTAGTATGGCATACAACAATTTCTTGACCGGTGAGTATCGGGTCCTGGAATCTGAGAGTACTTCACTGACGAAATAGATTGGCCTCTGTACTTTGTATACATGGCCTTGTTTAGATCTTTCGACTGCTATTGCTATGCTTACAACATGAGTAGTTGCAGCGATGTATAGCAGCAAGTCCTTCAATTGCAGCAGGGCTTTGTTTGCCTCCTCGGTCCACTAAAACTTGTCTTGCCGCTTGAGTATCTTGAAGAAGGAAAGGCCCCATTCTCCAAGCCTTTAGATAAAATTTGTTGAGGGTCGCCATGCACCTGGTCAGCTTCTGAACGTCCTTGATACCAGATGGAGCATGCATGTTGATGATGGCAGATATCAGCTCAGGGTTGGCTTCAATGCCTCTATGGCTAATGATGAACCCGAGTAGTATTCCAGATGGTATGCCAAATACGCACTTCGTTGGGTTGAGCTTCCATTGGAAAGTCCACAGACCAGTGAAGGTTTCTTCCAAGTCAGCGATGAGGTCATCTGGATTTCTGGTTTTGACTACCACATCGTCCACGTATGCCTCAACATTGCGGTGTAGCTGTTTCTCAAAGCACATTTGGATTGTGCGTTGGTAGGTGGTGCCTGCGTTCTTCAACCCGAAGGATATTGTCATATAGTAGAAAGCTTCGTAAGGAGTGATAAAAGCGGTCTTGGCCTGATCTTCTTCCTTCAAAGCTATCTGGTGGTACTGTGGTACCCTAAGTAGCAATCTAGGAAATAGAGTAGTGCGCATCCAGCTATGGAGTCGATGACTTGGTCGATCCTCGGGAGCCTGAAAGGGTCCTTTGGACAATGCTTGTTGAGATCTGTACAATCGACGCATGCCATGCTGACTTCGCACCGACGGGGTATGTGATATTGAAGGAATCGGGTCCTGTGTAACGACCTCGGTTAAAATCCTTCGCGTTAATCTTAATCCGAGTCCCTGATCACCTGTCTCAGTTTACCAAGCCTAAGTGCTCAACCCCCAGATCTCCCGACCCCCTGTGATCCGACCCCTCGCCGTGTTACCCCAGTTCCGACCCTGCCGACCCCAACCCACCGTCGGATCTTTCTAAGTCTTCCCACAACACCTCCCTTCAATTTGAGCCGTGGACCACCGAGACTGACCGGTGGACCCACGAGATCTTTCTCCCAGATCTCCCATGACAGGCGCACTCGAGTTGCATGCCCGCTTCAGAGTTCCCTAGCCGCGTGGCTCAACTCCTCCGACGCCCGCCGCTCTGCCTCGTCGCCGGCCACGACCGGATGGATTCTCGCGCCCCCTTCCCCAATCGCAGCGGAAGCTCCGCTGCTACCCTTTCTGCAGCACCTCACCGCCCGTGCCCATCCTCACATCGTCAGATCCCGGCTGCAGAGCCCGATCCCGCCCATCTTTTCCGTCACCCCTCCACAGTCGCGCCGCCCGGGTCCTCGCTACGCGACGATTCCTCCTCCGCCAACCCAGACCGCGGCAGCGACAGCTCCTTTTCTGCCTTGTCAGAAGCTCCGCCCCGACAATCTGTTGCTCCGTGCTTGCCGCACGACCGCAGCCGCCTGTCTTCTCACCTGTGCGCCCTCGTTTCTAGCGCCGTTTCCCCGGTCACTTCCATCAGATCCACCGCACGGCGACGCCCACCTCCGCCAAACCTCAACCACCGGCAAACCCGCGCCTGCGCCGCCCTGACATCGGTGCCCAATGACCGCCGGTGCCATCCCCGAAGTCCTACTCCACCGCCCTCGTCGCTCAATCGCCGCCCCGGCAGGGCACTCCATCGCCTCTTCCCCGGCCTTCGCGCCGCTCCCCCTTCTCTTTTCCGCGCAGCTATAAAATGGAATGCCGGAGCCCCGCCGGAGTTCCCCTTTGCCATCGCTGCCCTCCCATTTGCTCCCTGTTCGTGCTCACAGCGCCACCACCTAAGTTCTGAGGAACTCTCCTCTCCGCTCAAACACCACCTTCCCCAATCCACCCAGCCACTGCTCCCCGTGCTGCACAAGAGCTTGCTTGTGGTCCACAAGAAGCACCGCCGCCGCCGGAGTACCACCGGACATCCTCGCCGCTGTCCCGAGCCTTAGTCTTTTCGCCCAAGCCTGTTCTTTCCCGACCCCAAGCCTCATCTGTAAGACAAAGGTAAGCTACCGACCCTTGTTTGCCTCGTCCGACCTCACTTATCCGCCCGACCCCGGTTCCGTCTCGCCCGACCCTGTCTGTCCCGCCGACCTTTCTCCGCCTCGCCTGAGGGCTCGGCTGTATCTTTTTCCTTGAACCGAGGGTGTATGTGTAACACTTGGGGACTTTTCAGCGTTACGTCTAAGGACCCCTAGCACATCTATTCCTCTAGGTTAAGGGTCAGATCATAAGTTCCTCCCCATCCAACCCTTATATCTTGATCTCCACCAACTCAATCGAACCTCCCCACCCTCCTGTAACTTGCCACAAGTTTCTGGGCTCAAACTTGCAAGTGTTGCTGTTGAAAATAATCGTCTAAATGCTAACCAATGCATTGCATTCGTGTAGAGCTGCGTCTCGCCGACGGCTTCTACGAGCTGTACCTGGCGCCAGAAGATGAAGGTGTAGCCGAGCTCCTGCCTCCAGAAGCCGAAGCCGCCCAAGCAGACGAGCAGCTTCCCTCCTCCTTGCTCGAAGGCAAGCCCCGGATGCATGAATCCACTATGTTTTACCAAACTTGCGCATGCCTTCTTTAACATGCTTGTGCATTTACGTATAGGAGTTGTTTGCAACCATAGAGGCATGACCTAGATCCCTTGATCTGATCACTAGCTGTTGGACCAAGTAGATGCTTTGCTTAATTAGGAAACAGTAAAAGCCGAGTGATTTCCTGTCACTCGCGAGTTGTAGGAGTTGGTTGTTTCCCTTCTGTTACAACTATAAGGACGATGGACGGGGCAAGGTGTTGGGTAACTTTTGGTGGTCGGCTGATCGCCCCGTCTGTCTATGAAACTTGTTAAGGACCGACAGTGGTGGTATTCGTGATCAAGTGTTTGAAAGTACTAATCTCATACCTAGTATGGGATGGGGAAGCCTAGTACCTGACTGAACTTGGGCGTGGCTTATACCCCTGCTGTCCCTGGAACGAGGTTCCCATGGTGCATCATGTGGGTGCAAGTGTGGTCACAGTACGGTAGAGACCGGGACTGTGGAGCATTGCATGCCAAGGGAAGTTTGGACCTGACACGCGCCTGGGAATTGATGGGGACGGCCGACACAGGAAGTGACCCTTGTGGTGCGTGGATGTCGTTAGATTAGGTTCGCCATGCATGGTTAAGAAACTCGAATCGATTCATCTGCCTCTTACAATTTTAGATTGCTTGATCGCTATGTCACCCTGAGTAATTAAAGAAATCTGATGATGACATGGTCTGGATGATGATGTATATACCTTTGGTTGGTTCTATGATTGCTTAGAGTAGGTTGCAAACTTAGACCGGATAATGAACTTAGAACCTGAGCTAAAACTTGAAAGTAGGGATACGCCTAGCGCTTTTGGCAAACAAACCCCTCAGCCAAAAAGCCTTGCATGTCTAGAAGTGGTGGAGTAGCGTACTCCCTGTCGGTTAAGTCTTGTTGAGCTTAGTAGCTCAGCCTTGTTGTGGCTCTTCTTTTTCAGGTGAAGTTGCTGCCTCTGAGCCTCCCTCTACGGGCACTTGGCTGCCCCAACTCCCTCCGGGTTGGACGGTTGAGTGGGATCCCTCCTCGGATGACGAGGAGAGGGATCACTGATGTCCCAGTTGGCCTCACCAGGGATGTCCGACCCTGACGAGTTAGCTTTCGCTAGTTGTTCTACCTTCTGTTGTTTTTCTCCTGAACCTTGTAAACTCTGATGTTATTTTATGGCCAAACTAAATGGTTAATTCGTTAACTCAGTGGAGTTGTTATATTCTCTAGAACCACTCACCTTCGTGTGGGTTTGCTATTCGGTCCTATTTAAGTGGTTAAATCGGAGGAAATCCGATGGCACTTCGTGTTTACTGGGTTAAGGCATGAGCGTCGCGTATCAGGCGGCTTAATCATGACTAATCAAGCAAATCCGAAGTGGATCCGCCACAGCTGGTACCAGAGCCGGTTTAGCAAGACAGAGAACACAATAGTCCCTAATCACTTCTTTAAAAGATAAAAGTTGCAAGCAACTTTTTGAAAAATCTCGTACGATCGTTAAGGATGACTTTAGTACGAGAGGCCCTAGGGGATTTTGGGGTTGTTTTTAGGTGGCTAATATTTAAGTGGTTATCTTGCTAACCTTTCCAGCACTTCGCCACGTTTATCATACGTGTGCCGAGTTCCGCATCACGAGTATGCGAGGGTTGATAGGGAGTTCTGTTCAAAGGACCCTATCATCGCGGTTGTTTCACCCACGTTTATCATACGTGCGCAGGTTCCGTATGTAAATCCATACGAAGGTTGGTATGGTTCGATTCCAACGAGCCTATCAGCATGGTTGTTCGCCACGTCTATTATACGTGCGCTGATTCCGCATCACGAGTATGTGAAGGGTTATACGGTTCCATTCAAAGGGGACCTATTTCCACGGTTGAGTGCTGTCCATGCAGCCTTGAACGCATGGGTGCCGTTCCTATAGTGAACGGTAATGTTTGGGAATGCTTTCGTGGGTGCTGGCACGAAAGGTTTGTGTGGTTGTGTTTTCTGCAGGTACACTAACCGCGATCGCTTAGGAAACGTTGATAGAACCGACTAGTTATTATAGGGAGAGACGTACTGGTTGCCTTGCCACCGGCACTAACCGCGTAAAACCAAGTTTTGGCAGTTGTTTTGGTTAAGAATGAGGTAGGCCGTGCATGCGACATCAGCTAAGAATCTGTAAAGTCATCCTCCTCAAAAGCAACCTTGCTCGGAAAAGCTCTTCTTCGGTTCTAAGGATTTCTAGTTTCTTCCAGCTTGTTCTCGGTTAAAATCCGGATGCTTTTTTTTCTGTCCAACCCCTGACCTTTAGAGTTCACCTCACGTTGTTTTGGTTCTTGGTTCCAGATGGCCGCCCCCGGACATGTCCTGTATGGCGCAGATGGCACCTCCTATTCGACGTGTCTGCACTTCGAGGGTTTTCCCGCTATCTTGTGGGACACCTTGAAGTGGTTCGGGTACCAGTCTCCACCTTTGTATGCAGGACGGTTGTACCTGGAGCGAGGCGTCCAAAGATGCAACATGCAGGCAGTAGTACCTCCCCCTCCTGTGCGGCTCGACTGGCCCCAGTTTGGAATCTCCGTATACGGCCACACACTGGAAGACACCTGGGAGTCAGCTGCTCTGCAGCTCCTCACTCAATTCTGTCAGCTGCACCCGCTGGAGGTCACCCTACACCCCATCGGCTTGTTCCCTGCCAGGAACCGGTTGGACCCGGCGTGGCTCGACCACGTCAGCAACATCGAGGTGTTGGCCACCTCCTACACAATGGTCACCATCTCCACCAATATCCGGTGCATGTCAGCCCTATATCGGCTGATTGAGCTCCAAGGACGGGCCATGGCTGTCCTTGCTCGGATCGCCGCGGATACCCAAGGACACCTCCAGACCACCAGAAGAGACATGGTGGGCCAAACATATCAGCTCATCCAACGAGGCATTCAAATCCACGACATGCAGGACCGAATCTCTGAGCTTGAGGGAGAAGTAGCCGACTTGGTGGACGGCATGATCGAGCTGTCAGAGGAAAAGATGGAAGTAGAAATGGAGCTGGCAGTTGCTAATGCTCATCTGGATGAGCATCACGCCGAGCTCGATGACATGCATGCCCTCCAGATGCAGCTGGAAGCTCAGGAAGACCCTGAGGAGGTGGAGGAAGCGTCCAGCATGGACATTGAAGAGGACGACGCCCCTTCTCTAACTCACAGTGTTCCCTCGTAGATGGAGAGTTTTAGGGAACCCTTTCTTTTGTTGTACTCCTCGGCAGCCTAAATTTTGGATAGTCCTGTAATAGGTTAGCCTTGAGTTGAGTACTCCTTGTGTTTTAGAACACCTTTGTAAAAAGATCCCAGTGAAATCAGATCCTGAGTTTGACCTTTGACTCTTTGCAAAACATTGGAATGCTAGACCATGTGAGTTGTGCTGTGACCACACAAGCCGTTTTCTGTGGGTCTGTTCAAGTTTGGCCGACCCCGGGTCGCGAGGTCGGATGCGCCCGACCCCTCGAGGCAGTTCTCCGCCTCGTCCGACCCCTTTAGGTGGTTCGTTTTGGCCGGTCTCGTTTTCTTGAGTTGTTCGCCTAGCCCGACCCCTTGGTCTAAGGTCAGACATAATGGAACCCCTGGAATCTGGTTAGGGTTCGCCCAAAGTCATGTGCAGAGCTGAAATGGCTGCTAACTAGAATGGCAAGAGGAAGTGTGTGTCTCCTTTATAAAGCTATGTTGTGTTGCCTTGTGGCCCGAGTCGTATTTGAGGAGTTAGCATGTGCGTTCCCATCTGTTGGAATACTTCTAAGGTTATGAATTTAATGGAACGTTAACTCTTGCAGATGGCGCATCGCACCAGATCTGGTTCTGTGCCCGGCAGCAGCGAGCAAAGATAGGATCTTCCCCCACCCCCACCCCCGTCTCCACTAGAGGCAATCTTAGCGGCTCAAACCAAGCTGCTGAGACATCTGGTACAAGGGCAACAACAGCAGCAGCCCCATGGTGGAAGGGCTCAGCAGCAACCTTATGTTGCTCGTTATGAAGACTTCTTGGGGATGCAGCCCCCATTGTTCCAGAAGACCCAAGACCCGCTCAATGCAGACGCCTGGGTTCGCACCATCGAATCCAAGTTCTAGCTTCTCACCGCCCAGTGCCCCGACCACAATAAGGCTCGGTTTGCAGCTCAGCAGCTACGTGGTTCCGCCCGGCTATGGTGGGATCACTACCACGCCATGTTGCCAGCCGACCATATCGTCAGCTGGAACGAGTTCAAGACAGCATTCAGAGCACACCACATTCCGGAGGGTCTCCTGGAGCGCAAGCTCAATGAATTCCTGGCTCTTACCTAGGGAAACCGAGATGTGTTACACTACGCTCAAGCCTTCAACGATCTGTGTCGTTATGCCGGATATCACGTGGACACCGACGAGAAGAAGCGGGACAGATTCTGCAGAGGGCTGAGCTTGGAGCTCAGAGAAAGGTTAAACCCGATAAGGGTGGATACGTACAATGAGTTGGTCAACCTGGCCATCTCACAAGAGGACTGCATGAAGGCTCTGGCAGCCGAGAGGAAGAGGAAAGCCCCACTGCCAACGCCCAGCCCACCTGCGCAGCGTTTCAGAATGGTTCCACCCCAGGCGCCCAGCCGACCCCAGCAGTCGGGAAGATGGATTGCCCGACCCCCGCCAGCAGCAGCGCCCCGTTTTCCTGGTTTCCAACCACAGGTGCCCCGGCCAGCCCTGCCGCCACCCCCACACCCTGCAACGGGTAACCGCTGTTTTGCCTGCGGCGATGTGGGGCATTTCGCCAAGGACTGCCCCAGAAATCAGAGCCCGCACCCCGGGCAGAGCAATGCAACGCTCAACAAAGGGAAAAGGCCCAAGGTGCAAGTTCGCCAGGGTCGACTGAACTTCACCCACGCAGCGGAGCTTCCTGAAGGTGCGCCGATAATGATGGGTACCTTTCTGATTCACAGTTTTTCAGCTTTGGTTTTGTTTGACTCAGGAGCTTCCCATAGTTTTATCGGGAGAAAGACCCGTGACAAGTGTGGGTTACAAGAATGCCAAACCAGAGGGTCTTTTAGAATATCCACCCCGGGTGGAATAATCACATCTGATAGGATGAGTGTCAATGTGACTATTCAGCTAGGCCAAAACCTTTTTAAGGAAAAAATCTTATCATCCTTGACCTGGAAGGAATAGATATCATCCTTGGGATGGATTGGATGACCAGACACCAAGTGATTCTAGACCCAGCTGCCCGAACCCTCCACATCAACTCGCCCTTTCATGGCAGTTCTACCCTGTTCTTGAAACATCCTAAGTCCGCACTTCCCTGTGCATACCCTCTATCGCAAGCCCAGCTAGGAAGCCTCCCTGTGGTCTCTGAGTACCCGGATGTGTTCCCAGAGGACTTGCCCGGCATGCCGCCCGATAGAGACGTGGAGTTTGCCATAGAGTTGATCCCTGGCACCGCCCCTATCTCCAAAAGACCCTATGGGATGCCACCAGCTGAGCTGGCCGAGTTGAAGACCCAGTTGAATGATCTGTTGGAAAAATATTTCATCCGACCCAATGCATCACCCTGGGGTTGCCCGGCCCTGTTTGTGAAGAAGAAGGATGGCAGTCTACGTATGTGTGTAGACTACCGACCTCTCAATGCGGTGACTATCAAGAACAAGTACCCACTTCCCCACATTGATGTCTTGTTTGATCAGTTAGCTGGAGCTAGAGTGTTCTCCAAGATCGATCTTCGTTCAGGTTATCACCAAATCAAGATCTGACCATGTGACATCCCTAAGACTACCTTCTCCACAAGATATGGACTCTACGAGTACCTGGTCATGTCTTTTGGACTCACCAATGCACCCGCATACTTCATGTACCTCATGAACTCGGTGTTCATGCCCGAGTTGGACAAGTTTGTAGTGGTGTTCATTGATGATATCCTGGTGTACTCGAAGAGCGAAGAAGAACATGCCAACCATCTTCGCGTAGTTCTCCAACGGCTAAGAGATCATCAGCTCTATGCCAAGTTCTCCAAGTGTGAATTCTGGTTAGATAGTGTTAAGTTCTTGGGACACACTATCTCTAAGGATGGCATAGCCGTCGACCCCAGCAAGGTACAGGAAGTCATGGACTGGAAGCCTCCTGCCTCAGTGCACCAGATCCGAAGTTTCCTTGGACTGGTAGGCTACTATCGGCGTTTCATATCGGACTTCTCCAAGATAGCTAAGCCAATGACAGAGTTGCTGAAGAAAGAGGTCAGATTTGTGTGGAACGACAAATGTGAAGAAGCCTTCAAAACCTTAAAGCGCTTGCTGACCACAGCCCCAGTTTTGACCCAACCCGACCCCTCTAGGTCATTTGACGTCTACTGTGACGCCTCTGGCACTGGACTTGGGTGTGTTCTTATGCAAGACAACCGAGTCATTGCCTATGCCTCACGAGCGTTACGACCTCACGAGCTGAACTACCCAACCCATGATCTTAAGTTGGCAGCAGTGATCCATGCCTTAAGGATATGGAGACATTATCTGATGGGCACCCGCTGCAACATCTACACCGACCACAAGAGCCTCAAGTATATCTTCATCCAAGCCGACCTCAACATGCGCCAAAGAAGATGGTTGGAGTTGATAAAAGACTATGATTTGGAAATGCACTATCATCCCGGCAAGGCCAATGTGGTGGCCGATGCTCTTAGCCGCAAGCCCTGTTGCAACTGCTTGTCGGCAACAACCTTCACCGAAACTTTGTGTCATGAGATGGGAAAACTCAGTTTGGAAATTGTTTCCCATGGAACCCTCGGCCACATCGCCCTTGAGTCTTTTTTGGAAGACCAAATAAGGTCAGCACAAGTGGAGGATGAGGAAGTAAGGCGGATCACCAAGAAGATTTCCTTGAAGGATGAAGGATATAAGCAGTTTCGACAGGATGAAACTAGAAAAGTGTATTATGGAAACCGACTGGTTGTACCAGCCGACCCCAACTTGAGGAAGCAGATCCTAGATGAAGCTCATCTCTCCAAGTTCTCAATCCACCCAGGCAGCAATAAGATGTACCATGATCTCTGTCAAACTTTCTGGTGGAGCGGAATGAAGCCGGAAATTGCCCGGTATGTTTCAAAGTGTGACACCTGCCAACGCGTCAAGGCCAGTCATCTAAAGGTCGCAGGTACTCTACAGCCCCTACCTATTCCCTCTTGGAAATGGGAAGATATCAGCATGGATTTCATTGTTGGACTGCCCCTTTCGTCGCAGCGACATGATTCCATTTGGGTTATCATGGACCGTCTGACCAAGGCCGCCCACTTCCTTCCTGTCCACACCACCCACACGGTCAAGCAGTATGCAGAGCTGTACCTCGACCGCATAGTTTCCCTACACGGTGTGCCTAAGACCATCATCTCTGATCGAGGAGTTCAGTTTGTAGCACGCTTTTGGGAACAGCTACAAGCATCCATGGACACCAAACTCATCCGTAGCTCAACCTATCATCCTTAAACCGACGGTCAAACCGAAAGAGTCAATCAAATCCTTGAAGACATGTTGAGAGCTTGTGTCATCCACTATGACAAAAATTGGGACAAGTGCCTGCCATTGACGGAGTTCTCCTACAATAATAGCTACCAAGCCAGTTTGAAGATGGCACCATTTGAAGCATTGTATGGACGAAGATGCCGGACACCATTGAACTGGTCCCAAGCAGGCGAGAGACAAGTTTATGGCCCTGACTTAGTGGTAGAGGCCGAAGAGCAAGTAAAGCTAATCCAAGCAAATCTCAAGGCTACCCAATCCCGACAGAAGAGTTACTCCGACAGGCGAAGAAGGCCCCTGCAGTTTGACATTGGTGATCATGTGTATCTTCGAGTTTCCCCAACCAAAGGAGTGCAACGGTTTGGAGTGAAAGGGAAACTGGCTCCCCGATACATTGGCCCATATGAGATTGTGGAAATTTGTGGACCCATTGCCTATCGGATCCAGCTCCCAGAACAGCTCTCGGCCATACATGATGTTTTCCATGTGTCTCAACTGAAGAAATGTGTCTAGGTCCCAACCGAGATCTTAGAACAGGAGCAGCTTCAAATCGAGCCTGACCTAACCTATGCACAGTACCCGGCCAAGGTCCTTGACTAGAAAGAGAGGCGCACCCAACGCCAAGTGATCAAAATGTACAAGATCCTTGGGAGGAACCACACGGAGGATGAAGCAACGTGGGAAACAGAAGAGTACTTGGACAATCACTTCCCAGGTTTTCTTTCCAGCCAAGGAGGTAAGGGCTACGCACCCCCACCGGTTACTTCTACACCCGAATCTCGGGACGAGATTCTTCTTAAGGGGGGTAGGCTGTAACAACCTCGGTTAAAATCCTTCAAGTTAATCTTAATCTGAGTCCCTGATCACCTGTCTCAGTTTACCAAGCCTAAGTGCTACACCCCCAGATCTCTCGACCCCCTGTGATCCGACCCCTCACCGTGTTTCCCCCAGTTCCAACCCCGCCGACCCCAACCCACCGTCGGATCTTTCTAAGTCTTCCCACAACGCCTCCCTTCAATTTGAGCAGTGGACCACCGAGACTGACCGGTGGACCCACGAGATCTTTCTCCCAGATCTCCCACGACAGGCACACTCGAGTTGCATGCCCGCTTCAGAGTTCCCTAGCCGCGTGGCTCAACTCCTCCGACGCCCGCCACTCCGCCTCGTCGCCGGCCATGACCGGATGGATTCTCGCGCCCCCTTCCCCAATCGCAGCGGAAGCTCCTCTGCTACCCTTTCTGCAGCACCTCGCCGCCCGCGCCCATCATCACATCGCCAGATCCCGGCTGCAGAGCCCGATGCTGCCCGTCTTTTCCGTCACCCCTCCACAGTCGCGCCACCCCAGTCCTCGCTACGCGACGATTCCTCCTTCGCCAACCCAGACCGCGGCAGCGACAGCTCCTTTTCTGCCTTGTCAGAAGCTCCGCCCCGACAATCTGTTGCTCCGTGCTTGCCGCACGACTGCAGCCGCCTGTCTTCTCACCTGTGCGCCCTCGTTTCTAGCGCCGTTTCCCCGGTCACTTCCATCAGATCCACCGCACGGCGACGCCCACCTCCGCCAAACCTCAACCACCGGCAAACCCGCGCCTGCGCCGCCCTGACATCGGTGCCCAATGACCGCCGGTGCCATCCCCGAAGTCCTACTCCACCGCCCTCGTCGCTCAATCGCCGCCCCGGCAGGGCACTCCATCGCCTCTTCCCCGGCCTTCGCGCCGCTCCCCCTTCTCTTTTCCGCGCAGCTATAAAATGGAATGCCGGAGCCCCGCCGGAGTTCCCCTTTGCCATCGCTGCCCTCCCATTTGCTCCCTGTTCGTGCTCACAGCGCCACCACCTAAGTTCTGAGGAACTCTCCTCTCCGCTCAAACACCACCTTCCCCAATCCACCCAGCCACTGCTCCCCGTGCTGCACAAGAGCTTGCTTGTGGTCCACAAGAAGCACCGCCGCCGCCGGAGTACCACCGGACATCCTCGCCGCTGTCCCGAGCCTTAGTCTTTTCGCCCAAGCCTGTTCTTTCCCGACCCCAAGCCTCATCTGTAAGACAAAGGTAAGCTACCGACCCTTGTTTGCCTCGTCCGACCTCACTTATCCGCCCGACCCCGGTTCCGTCTCGCCCGACCCTGTCTGTCCCGCCGACCTTTCTCCGCCTCGCCTGAGGGCTCGGCTGTATCTTTTTCCTTGAACCGAGGGTGTATGTGTAACACTTGGGGACTTTTCAGCGTTACGTCTAAGGACCCCTAGCACATCTATTCCTCTAGGTTAAGGGTCAGATCATAAGTTCCTCCCCATCCAACCCTTATATCTTGATCTCCACCAACTCAATCGAACCTCCCCACCCTCCTGTAACTTGCCACAAGTTTCTGGGCTCAAACTTGCAAGTGTTGCTGTTGAAAATAATCGTCTAAATGCTAACCAATGCATTGCATTCGTGTAGAGCTGCGTCTCGCCGACGGCTTCTACGAGCTGTACCTGGCGCCAGAAGATGAAGGTGTAGCCGAGCTCCTGCCTCCAGAAGCCGAAGCCGCCCAAGCAGACGAGCAGCTTCCCTCCTCCTTGCTCGAAGGCAAGCCCCGGATGCATGAATCCCCTGTGTTTTACCAAACTTGCGGATGCCTTCTTGAAGCGTCCCCACATCAGTAGAGACTAAATGTGATCCAAATTATCAGTCCCAGGAGGCTGATAACACATTTATTCAACAGATAGTTTAGAAACCGTACAGCTCCCGAAGGAGTGGGCGGGCAAGCCACACCCAAAGCAAGACTAAAGCGATGACAACACAAATCCAAGTTGCAGTCCAGTCGGACTCCGGGCTGCAATCGGAGCTAAGCGTCAGCGGAAGCATCCTGCAAAAGGGCCAACACCGCAGGCAGCGTTGGGTGCAGACGCAACCTCCTACTCGAAGTCCTCGGCGACGAAGTCCGAATCCTCCTCTGAAGTAACAACACAAGGGTGAGTACAAAAGTACTCAGCAAGTCCAACCCCATCCACGGAGGGGGATACAACAGAGTATGCACATGAATAAACAAGGAATTAAGCTAAGGTTTATTTGTAGTAAAGCTGAATTTTAGACACATGCAGGGTTTCATTCCAAAAAGTTTCATGAAAACATTTTAGTACACAATATATATCAAGTGGGGTTGATCCTACACAAAGGATCCAAGTTTTATCGCTACCGGACTCCCCGTCCGCCGTAGCGCACGGCACATCTGCCGGACACTTCCAAAGTTCCACGCACTCACACACGCAGTAAAATACCAGTCATCCTCAAAAGCTAGTTGTGTGACCGAGCCGTAACTCGTCCAATGCCGTGGACACGGCTACCCGAATAGGTTTTAACTCTGCAGAGGTTGTACACTTTTCCCACAAGTAGGGTACCGTATCGCGATCACCTTAGTGTCGGTACGGATCCTAACAAAGCCATTACCCACCTTAGCCAACACTGACTAGTCAACACAAGAGCGCTCAAGGGGTTAGCAACCCATCCACGGGGCCGTAACCGGGGCCTAAGTCACCAAGAGCTTAGTCCTTTTCCAAGGCCTCCCGTTGCTCACCAGCACACCCGAAGCCTAGCAGTTTAGCTAGTGGGATTTATGCTAAGCCGTTGCCCATACAACGGTCGAGTGGTTGTACGATGATGGAATTAGGCAGGATGACACATCAACTCGGTCCTTAGTCATGACAAGATGGATATCTCCTACACTGCTCAACCACTGAGGTACGAGCCCATCAACCCGGCGTTCCTCACAAGAAACACCCATCCATCTCATCCATCACTCCTCTTAACACCCGAAAACCCAACTCCTCAATTAATCATACTCACACATTTATTTTCCGAGTAAACAGGTGTAGTCATGTTTGAATTTGGATAATGAGTTCCTAAGCATTCTAGCAGTATTTATCATCTAAACAGAGCAACTCATATTTAGAGATAAATATGGGACAACAAGGAATAGTCATAACAATCAAGGGGTGGCTATCCAACCATGTCTTGCGATAAAACAATATGCATTTTATAAAACAGGCCAATAGGTTGTGTCTGAAAAACTGGGTATTACAATATGCATCAAAGGGTGAGATTGGACTTGCCGTTCTCAAAGCCCTCCGGGAGCTCCTGCTCGCGGTACTGGTCCTCGGGCTCGGGCTCGCGGTCGAACTCCTCCTCGCGCTCCTCCTCGGGTACTCCGCGATCTACGGCACACACAAACGAGCACACCATAAATAAAAAGGAAGAAGGGTTTTACCCGATGAGCTCCGAACAGGAAACATGAACGGAAAATAGGTAGGAAGGGTATTTTCATGGGATTTTGATATGCCTCGGCGGAAGTATATGAAAGGAGGCCGTGGTCAAGTTTGGGATGGATTGGAGGAAATTTGGCGCATGAAAT
>NC_028456.1:3448565-3491126 GCF_000263155.2 Setaria italica | reverse complement strand
CACAGGGCGGCGATTCGACGGCGTCTTGGCGTGGAGCGGATGTCGTAGCGTAGTTGACCGGCTCGGCGTGCGCACGCGCGACGGCGGGCGGTGCGGAGCAACAGCAGCGGGCGCGGCGCGACGGCGGGTGCTGGCGAGGCACGGTGCGCGGCCAGGCGGGCGGCTTGCGGGCAGGCGCGCGAGCGCGCGGCGCTGCTGGGCGCGCGGGCGCTGGCGGGGATTTGGCACGGGCGCTGGCGGGTTTGGGCGCGGCGCTGGCGGGGATGCGGCGCGGCACTGGCGCGGCTTGGGCGCGGCGCTGACGCGGCCAGGCGCGCGGCGCGCGTCACGCGGGCGCAGCCAGGCGCGCACCGCGCGGGCGCGGCCAGGCGTGCGGGTGCGCGTCCCGGCGCACGTGGGCCCGGCGCGTGTGCGCGGTGACTGGCGGCAGGTGGCGCGGAGCCAGGCGCCAGAGAAGGGAGGGGGCGCGGCAGGAACAGGAAGGAGAGAGAGAAAAAGGAGGAGGGAGGAAAAGAAGAAGAGGGAGAAAAGAGAGAGGAAAAAGGGAAAAAGAAAAGCAGGGGCAGCTCGGCGAAAGTTGCGGGATTTAGACGGCTCGCGTGATGGATTGGACGGCACGCGGTGGAAAATACGAGGAGCGGGAAATGGAGGATTGACGGGCCGGGGTCAGGACGGCGGGTCCGACGGAGGGGAAAAAGGGGGGGTTTGACGGAGCTCAGTGGTCGGAAAATTTTTGGGAAGCATTTTTAACGGGTGATTTAACTGGGTGTATTTTACGGGCGTTACACTTCTTTAACATGCTTGTGCATTTACGTATAGGAGTTGTTTGGAACCATAGAGGCATGACCTAGATCCCTTGATCTAATCACTAGCTGTTGGACCGACTAGATGCTTTGCTTAATTAGGAAACGGTAAAAGCCGAGTGATTTCCTATCACTCGCGAGTTGTAGGAGTTGGTTGTTTCCCTTCTGTTACAACTATAAGGACGATGGATGGGGCAAGGTGTTGGGTAACTTTTGGTGGTCGGCTGATCGCCCCGTCTGTCTATGAAACTTGTTAAGGACCGACACTGGTGGTATTCGTGATCAAGTGTTTGAAAGTACTAATCTCATACCTAGTATGGGATGGGGAAGCCTAGTACCTGACTGAACTAGGGCGTGGCTTATACCCCTGCTGTCCCTGGAACGAGGTTCCCATGGTGCATCATGTGGGTGCAAGTGCAGTCACAGTACGGTAGAGACCGGGACTGTGGAGCATTGCATGCTAAGGGAAGTTTGGACCTGACACGCGCCTGGGAATTGATGGGGACGGCCGACACAGGAAGCGACCCTTGTGGTGCGCGGATGTCGTGAGATTAGGTTCGCCATGCATGGTTAAGAAACTTGAATCGATTCGTCTGCCTCTCACAGTTTGAGATTGCTTGATCGCTATGTCACCCTGAGTAATTAAAGGAATCTGATGATGACATGGTCTGGATGATGATGTATATACCTTTGGTTGGTTCTATGATTGCTTAGAGTAGGTTGCAAACTTAGACCGGATAATGAACTTAGAACCTGAGCTAAAATTTGAAAGTAGGGATACGCCTAGCGCTTTTGGCAAACAAACCCCTCAGCCAAAAAGCCTTGCATGTCTAGAAGTGGTGGAGTAGCGTACTCCCTGTCGGTTAAGTCTTGTTGAGCTTAGTAGCTCAGCCTTGTTGTGGCTCTTCTTTTTCAGGTGAAGTTGCTGCCTCTGAGCCTCCCTCTGCGGGCACTTGGCCGCCCCAACTCCCTTTGGGTTGGACGGTTGAGTGGGATCCCTCCTTGGACGGCGAGGAGAGGGATCACTGATGTCCCGGTTGGCCTCACCAGGGATGTCCGACCCCGACGAGTTAGCTTCCACTAGTTGTTCTACCTTCTGTTGTTTTTCTCCTGAACCTTGTAAACTCTGATGTTATTTTATGGCCAAACTAGATGGTTAATTCGTTAACTCAGTGGACTTGTTGTATTCTGTGGAACCGCTCACCTTCGTGTGGGTTTGCTATTCGGTCCTGTTCAAGTGGTTAAATCAGAGGAAATCTGACGGCACTTCGTGTTTACTGGGTTAAGGCATGAGCGTCGCGTATCAGGCGGCTTAATCATGACTAATCAAGCAAATCCGAAGTGGATCCGCCACATCCTGCCTGTCAAGCAGTTCATAGGCACGTTCCGCTAACTGTGATAATATTGTGGTGTACTTGTCTTGTGGCATGGCGCAAGTGATTTGGTCGATGGAAGCGACAGTGGCGAGGGCGTCCGGTGCTGCCGCGTTTGCACTGCCTCAAAAGCTTTGTCCAGGTTCATGATTGGGAGCTGTTCTGCCAATTGTCAATGACGTTCTACTCTCGATGCATTTCATGCTCGCCGTCGGGTTCTCTACCCTTCGGTTTCTTTCCCAACGATGTTGGCAGAGAGTTCATCCTATGAGACATCTTCTAGGTGACACTCCTAGTGATGATTCCTCTCTTGTTGTCATTGTTCGCCGTCTTCCCCATCACCCGCTATGATAAGAGCAAAGAGTTCTTTGTCTGGAGAATGGCTACTAGAGCTTGAGGTAATTACTTCTGTGGAGCCATCATCTTCATGGAGAGGAGATAGGGGTGTTCCCTCCTGGTACAGGGGAATGTCGAGGTGGGCGATGAGATGTGATCCACTATCTTGGGCAAGAAAGGACAGCTTCATGCCTAGCTAGTAGACGAATCTGCCTTGAGGTGTTGAAGTAATCACCAGGCCCTGCTGCGGACCTGATAAAGGGGTCACCTCAATAGAATCCGAGTAGAGATTGAAATCACAGTTCTCAAGCACCTCCAAGTTGGACTGCAATTTGGATAGGTTTTCTTGATGGACAGAAACCATGTTACGGAGTCTGAACAAGAATTGGCTTGGAGTTTGAATTGATTCACACGATGGCTGGATTGCCTACTCGTGGGGACCGATCCAAGTGGATGTAGACCTTGAGTTGTACTCGGAGTCCCTTCTGGTTAGATCAAAAAATTTGTTGAATTTCTCAACAAAATCCTCCGTGGCTTGATGACGAAGGTTGATGTCATGGAACTTCTTCTCCGGGGCCTCTACGATGTAGCGGTGGAAGTTTCCAGCACCGTCTGTGATGCAAACCTAGGAGCTGAAGATGAACATTGCACCTTTTTTGAACACGACTATGGACTTGATGATGTCTTGAGCCATCGAACTCTCAAGGGGAATTTTGGTAACCGCCCCTTACCTGGCGCGCCAGCTGTCAATATTTACACCCGGTAACCTACCAAGGGAGTACCTGAGGTAGAGTTTAGGTTGGTGGGTGTCGCCGAAATCAGGAACTCGATGGTGTACGTAGGCACGCGATTTAGATAGGTTCAGGCCGCTAGATCGTGTAATACCATGCGTCCTGTGTGTAGCTTGCTCCTATTGGATTGAACTTGTTTGGAGGGGGTCCCTGCCCGCCCTTATATGCTGGGGAGTAGGGTTACAGGTCGGTTGTCTTACAAGAGTACTAGTTGGTTTTGACTAGAGAGTCTACTCTAACTACAATGAGTAGTTTCCTTGCCCTCGACAAGTTCCTTGTACTCCATGTAGGCTACGTTGTCCAGCACCGTAGTCTCCATGTCCAGTACGTCTTGGTGTACAACCCCATATGCGGATCTGTCCAAACCTTCAGATGGGCCCATAGATGTATGTACGATAGCGTGGACATACTCCCTGCTCTCTTTTGAATTGGGTTCCCCTGATGCATCATGTGGGTACAAGTGCAGCCTCGGTACAGCATAGTTCTGGGACCGGTGGGGCCTTGTATCCAAGGGAAGTGAGCCCTGGACACGTTCCGGGGATCGATGGAAATGGTTGACATATGTGAACCCGGCGTGGTACGCATATGTCATGTGTTTACGTCCACCTTGCAAGATTAAGAAATTTAATTCGAATCGTCTGTTTCTCATAGTTTGGGACTACTTGATCGCCTTTCTACACTGAGTAAGAAGCAAAACAAAGGTTGATGTTTAATATGGATGCTTGATTAATTTGCTCATTTCACCATGCTTGCTTAGAATAGGTGCTTACCTAGAATGATTGATCAACTAGAACTTGATGCTAAAACTTGAAAGTAAGGATCCACTTTAGAAGCTTTTGGCAAAAACAAACCCCTCAGCCAAAAAGCCTCGCATGTCTAGGAGTCGGTGGATTAGATACCACCTAACGGGTAAGTCTTGTGGAGTATTAGTATACTCAACCTTGCTTGTGGCTATGTTTTTAGGTAATGTTGATTTTGAGGATATGATTGCCAGTGTGACTTGGCTGTCTCAGCTCCCTCCAGGTTGAACGGTTGAGTGGGACTCGTCCTTGGTTGGCGAGGATCGTGGTGAGTGATATCATGGAAGGCTTCACCATGATATTATGTATCATCGTTAGAACCATCGTTTTCCTTTTCCGCTGCTATGAACTCTGAACTACTCTTTTATGCATTTGAACACTCGGTTGTAATAAATTAATGTGGAACCTGTAATATGTTATCTGAATTGTTGTAATCTCTAAACTCGTATTCATGCGAGCCTTGTATGCTTGTTTCGATCAGAAACACGTGGTTGTATCGAGTGAATCCCGACAGACTACCATTTTAATTTGATTAAAGTGTTTATTCGCATTTGAGGCGATGTTGAGAACACTTTTAGTTGGGTTGATTTGGGTGGTTCTGCCATAGCTGGTATCTAAGCCAAAGCATACACCAGAGAAAGCAACAAGCCCTAAACACTCATTTTGATAAAACTTGCCTAGAGAAATCGTGTTTGAAAAATGCGTTGGTACGTTAAGGATGAAAGTTAGTCCATGAAGCCCTAGGGGATTATGGGTTGATCAGGTGGCTAACTAACTTATTGGTTATATTAGACTGACTCCCAACACATTTACTTTCTGTCAAAACTTACTTTCTTGCACAACGGTTGGCGTAGGGGTACGGCGATTGCTGTAATGTACCCTATGCAAATATGGTGGCGGTACCCAAAAAATTAATGGTTGGCGCAGGAGTACGACGATTGCCGTAATGTACCCATGGCATCATATGAAAACATGATGGCGCCACATAAAAAGTGAATACGCTATCTGGCATAGGAACGTTGCCCGTACAGTGGAAATCATGCGGGTGCCATTTCTATAGTGAACGGTAATGAATGGAGACACTTTTGTGAGTGTTGGCATAAAAGGTTCGATTTCTACAGATGATCTTTTGGAGGTACACTAACCGTGATTACATTAAGTTAACGAACGGTTAGAAATTTGACTAGTTATTATAGGGAGAGCCGTAAATTGTTGCCTTGCCATCAGCACTAACCCCGTAAGTCCATGTAATTGGCAATTGTTTGATTTGTGAGGACGCATAGGTCATACATGCATCATGTCAAAAACTTGCAAATTGGAAACTTGAACAACCTTTGCATGGATAACATGTCAACCTAATATCGCTCTCACAAAAACTCTTGCCGATCACTTAAGGATTTTCTAGTTAGCATGAACTACAGCTACCTACTGTCAGAATTTTTTGGGTTATTAGATGATCCTGGTTCCAGAAACATCCTATAGGAAAGTTGTTCAGAATTTAGCATGTGTTACACTGTAAAAACCTTCTAAAATTTGGCCAAGTGGAACTCAAGTTATGATTGAATTAGTAAACCACTGTTTGCTGAAACATTCTGAATGCACAGCCGACAGAGATCGAACTTTTCGACCAACATAGGATCAGTTTCTCTCCAGTGTCCAAAAACAAAGTTGTAGGCAACATAGAAGAGAACCTTCTGGTAGAATTTCAAAATTTTTGGGTTAGTGGTTTCACAGTTATGGTTAGAATTATGATGCACGGTTGCAGAAAATTCAGACTAGACCACAGTGGAAAGATCTAAGTCTATGACCTTCTTAGAGGCTGTTTTAGCGAAAGTTTTGAATACCAAACTTGTAGCCAAATATCTGAGGAACATTCTGGTTAAGTTTGGAAAAATTTTGGATGTGTAGTTTTTGAGTTATGACCGTTTCTCTATCTGTCCTGGAACCTGTTTTTACTCTGGGATAAGTGACTTTCGAGTTCTCACATACTCCCTCGGTTTTTGTACTTCCAGATGGCTGACCTAGTGTACATTGTGGTCGATATGGATGGATGAGTTCACTAGGACTGCTTGCACTGGGAGGGTTTTTCCTTCCATACTGTGGGGAGTCGAGCTCGACAGGGTACACCACACCTCCCCGCTACACGGGCCAGGAGTATGCGGAGCACGGCGTGCCCCGTTACCGCATGCACCTTACCCTTATTCCTCACAAGGCGCACCCTGAGTGGCCACCCTTGGAGGTTCAGGCACTTGGCTACCACCTTGACGACACTTGGGAGGTAGCTGCTCTCCAGGAGCTCATTACTTTTTGTAGTCTGCTCCCCGAGGAGGTGATCCCATAGGGCTATTCCTGTCGCCCTAAGACCCTATGTGGATTGACCGAATGGACAACATGGGGCTTTTGGGATTTGTTTGCCCCCAAGAAACTATCTTCACTACATCTCGGTGCATGAATGCACTATACCAGCTGCAGGCTCTCCAGGGCGAGGCTATGGCTAAGTTGACCGATCTAGCGCAAGCCAATCAGATCTCGTTCAATAAGATTAACCGCTACATGATCGACCTCTTGCTTGAGATAGTCGACAAGGACATACAGATTGCCCAGATGGAGACCCATATGGGAGAGCTTTAGCAGGAGTTAGATGATATAGGGGCTGATATGGAGGTCTTGGTGGAGCAGATCCATGATCTCAACATGGAGTTGGAGGATGCCAATGACCACATTGAGATGCATCATGAGCAGGAGGCCGCTATGCAAGCCCCTCCTGCAATCATGGATGAGGAAGAGGATCTCGAGGAGATAGAGGGTGTCTCCGTCATGGACGTAGAGAGTGGAGCACCACAGCTACCACCTTGGGGAGCTCACTCTCCTATGCTTAGCATCCCCTCCGTCAACGACTTGGATGATTTTTAGATGTTTAGAGACGGTTTGTTTATACTCCTCAGTGTAGCCTAATTTTGGACATGAATGTAATAGGATAACTTAGAGTTGAATATTCTTTTGCATAAAGGATGCTACGGATGTGACCCTTGGTTATGAGGGTTTGTCCCCAAACACTTGACGATGATGTAACCAGCATGTTAATGACCAACTTTCTGCAGCAGAAATGTGTTCGAATTTTTACTCTAGTTTCCTTTCATCTCTGAGCTGTTTGATGAATACCAAAGTTGTGAGGCCTTTTATAGTCTGAATTCTCACAAAATTTCAGCCTCATTGGACCTTTCGAACTAGAGTTATGAGAAAAACATCACAGCTTGGCCTGCTGAAAAACAGCCAGGACATAGATGCAAAGATGGAATTTTTTAGCCTAGATAACACTTGAATTGGTCTCTGAGTTGAGTACCAAAGTTGTAGTACACTAAATTTCCTACTCACTGACAAAATATGAGAATTTATGGATGCTTGAGTCAAGAGATATGAAGTTTCTCCTAAGTAACAGCTTTCTGCCCGCAATGTTTTAACTGCATAATGAACTTTAACTTTCCGCACATGTTTTACCTTGTTCATCTTCTTGTGAGCAAGCTTCAAAATTAGGTGACTAATGAGAAAAGTTCACCCTTGTAGATGGTGCACAGAATGTGCCAGAACCCCGCTGGTTTTGGACCGAGTGGTAGCAAGCTGCAACAGCCACAACCACCACCTCCACCTTCTATGGAGGCAATACTGGCTGCCCAGACTGAACTGCTACAACACATTGTCCAAGGACAGCAGCAGCAGCAGCAGCAGCCTCACGGTGCGAGGAATGTCCACCAGCCACGGATCACAAGTTACGAGAACTTCTTGGGCACGCAACCCCCTTTGTTTCACAAGATAGAGGAGCCTCTAGATGCCAACGCCTGGATTCGCACCATCGAATTCAAGTTCTCACTCCTCATGGTTTCTTGTCCAGATGAGAACAAGGCAAAATTCGTAGCACAATAGCTTCGTGGTTCCGCACAGCTATGGTGGGACCATTATCATGCCATGCTCTTGGCCGATCATGTGGTTTCATGGGATTAGTTCAAAATTGCCTTTAGAGGCCACCATATCCCGGAGGGTTTATTGGAGAGAAAGCTGAATGAGTTCTTGGCACTCACTCAGGGCACACACAATGTGCTCCAATATGCTCAGGCCTTCAATGATTTATGTCAGTATGCGGGTTATCATGCTGACTCTGATGAGAAGAAGAGGGATTGTTTCCGCAGAGGTCTTAATACCAAGCTCAGGAAAAGGCTGAATCCCATCAAGGTAAATAGTTATAATGAGTTGGTGAATTTAGTGATCACGTAGGAGGATGTATCATGGTCATCAGGCAGATAAAAGAGGAAGGCTCCAATGGCCTATGCTAGTGCCTCGAGCCAAAAATTTTTGATAGTTCTGAATGCTCCACCCCGAGTTCCTCAAAGAACTCCTCAGCCTTGATGTTGGGTCATCAGACCGCCTTAGTAGCAGGGAGCTCCACGTTTCCCTAACTTCCAGCAGCAGGGCCCAAGGCAAGATGCTCCACTGCCAGCCCACACTGGCAATGGGAACCGATGCTTCATTAGTGGGAGCCTGAATCATTTTGCCAAGGAGTGTCCACAAAATGGGCTCCAGAACCAGGGATAGAGCTAAAACCAGAACAAGGGCAAGAGGCACAAAGTCCAAGTCAAGTAAGGGAGGCTTAACTTCACCACTCTCACCGATTTTCTGAGGGTGCACCGGTTATGACAGGTATTTTCTCTATCCATAACCAGCCTGTGGTTATATTATTTGATTCTGGTGCATTGCATAGCTTTATTGGACAAAATTCATTGGTAAATATGGATTGGGTTTCTATCACACCAAAAGGTCTTACATGACTTCAACACCTGGTGGTAAAATTGCTTCCGACCAAATAACACGTGGTGTGCCACTCAAGTTGGGTACTAATTTACAAAACCAACCTTATTATCTTGGGTTTGGAAGGCATAGATATAATTTTGGGGATGGATTGTATGACGCAGCACAAACTCACGATAGACATTGCAGCACGGGTCATCCAAATAAATTCACCTACACATGGATCTTCCACACTTTACTTGCCAGCCCAAGAGTGCATAAATTTTTGTGCTTACCTGGCAAAGAGTCCCGACTGGAGGATATTCCCATGGTATGCGAGTATGCCGATTTTTTTCCGGATGACTTGCCAGGAATGCCACCGGATAGGGACATTGAATTTGCCATTGAGCTACAACCAAGCACGGCACCTATATCAAAGAGACCTTATTGAATGTTGCTTGTGGAGTTGGCAGAGATGAAAACCCAGCTGCAAAAGCTATTAGATAAGGGTTTCATTCGCCCAAGCACATCACCTTAGGGCTGCCCAGCTCTCTTTGTGAAGCAGAAGGATGATAGTCTGAGGATGTGCGTAGAATACCGACCTCTCAATGTGGCGACTATCAAGAATAAGTATCCATTGTCCCGTATTGATTTCCTCTTTAATCAACTTGCTAGAGTTAGAGGATTCTCCAAGATTGATCTCTGCTCTGGCTATCATCAAATTAAAATCCGGCCGAGTGACATCCATAAGACCGCCTTCTCTACTCGATATGGGTTACATGAGTGCTTGGTCTTGTCTTCTGGGCTCACAAATGCTCCTGCCTACTTCATGTATCCCATGAATTCGGTGTTCATACCCAACCTTGACAAGTTTGTCGTGGTCTTCATTGATGACATCCTCATATATTCCAAGAATGAAGAAGAGCATGCTCAACACCTCCGCATTGTCCTTCAACACCTTAGAGATCATCAACTCTATGCCAAGTTCTCTAAGTATGAATTTTTGCTGGATAGTGTGAAGGCATAGCAGTCGATCCAAGCAAGGTACAAGAGGTGATGGACTGGAAGCCACCCACTTCCATTCATCAAATCCAAAGTTTTCTTGGTCTAGCTAGCTATTATCATCGTTTCATTCCGGATTTATCAAACATAGCCAAGCCAATGACCAAGTTATTAAAGAAAGGGGTCAAGTTTGTATGGTGCGAAAAGTGCGAAGAAGCTTTCCACACTTTGCAAAAACTGCTCACCTCAGCACCAGTCTTAGCCCAACCAGATAATACCAAGACCTTTGACGTTTACTGTGATGCCTTTGTCCCTGGTCTTGGATGTGTTCTTATGCAAGACAATCGAGTCATTGTTTATGCTTCACGTGCACTTTGGCCTCACGAGCAGAATTACCCAACGCATGATCTTGAGCTAGCAGCGGTGATTCATGCTCTGAAGATTTGGAGACATTATTTGATGGGTGCTCATTGGAATATATACACTGATCATAAAAGTCCCAAGTACATCTTTACATAGGCTGATCTGAATATGTGTCAAAGGAGGTGGTTGGAGTTGATTAAGGATTATGATCTAGAGGTGCACTATCATCCCGGAAAGGCTAATGAGGTTGCTGATGCATTAAGCCGCAAGGCTCATTGCCATTGCCTTTCTGCAGAAAACTTCACAGAAATCTTGTGTCATCAGATGAGGAAGCTTAATATGGAAATTGTTCCTCAAGGCACACTGAATCAAATCTCTATCGAACCTACCGTACACAATCAAATCATTATCTCGCAACTCGAGGACGAAGAGATAAAACTCATTAAGCAAAAGCTTTCTCAAAAGGATGAAGGCTATAAGAGTTTTTGCCGAGACTAGAAAGGAGTTGTATGGTTCCAAGACCGCATAGTTGTTCCAGCAAATCACGATCTCTGAAAGCAAATCTTGGATGAGGCACATCTCTCCAAGTTCTCTATTCACCCGGGTAGCACCAAAATATACCAAGACCTCAGACAAAATTTCTGGTGGACTGGGATGAAAAGAGAAATTGCTCAATATGTGTTAGAATGTGACACTTGCCAAAGGGTAAAAGCAAGCCACTTAAGAGTAGCTGGTACACTTCAACCATTGCCTATACCATCATGGAAGTGGGAGGATATAAGTATGGATTTCATTGTTGGTTTTTCCCACACCTCACAGAAGCATGATTCCATATGGGTTATAGTTGATAGACTGACCAAAATCGCACATTTTAGTCCGGTTCAAACAATCTACACAACCAAGAAATATGCCAAGCTATATCTTGATCGCATTGTTTGCCTATATGGAGTACCCAAAACGATCATCTTCGATCGAGGTGCTCAATTTATGGCATGCTTCTGGGAACAGTTGCAAGCTTCTCTTGGCACTAAGTTAATCCGTAGCTTGACTTATCACCCTCAGACGGATGGACAACTAAGAGGGTAAATCAAATTCTTAAGATATGCTTCAAGCTTGCGTCATTCACTATGATAAGAATTGGGACAAATGCTTGACTCTAGCGGAGTTTTCTTATAACAATAGCTACCAAGTGTCGGTGTCAAGAATCATGGGTCAAGACTACCAGCTTAGTAAATTTTTTTCTCTGCGCGTAAGGCTCGGATGGTTGTATGGGAGGACACGAGGATTAGACTGGTTCGGGCAGGAATAGCCTTACATCCAGTGTGGGTGGCTGCTCATGTTACTCGTACCAAGTTTGCAATAGGAGCTACAAACAGGCAAGAGTGGGAAGCTGGTTCCCAGGTCTCTGTGGGTGTGTATTGATGCTCAAAGTGTCTTGAGCGCTAAGGTTCTATGTGAGCTGTTGTGTACACTTGGTCTTGTTCTGTTGATCGATCCCTTTCCCTCGGCCCTCCTGGTCCCCCTTTTATAGTGTCAGGAGGACACAGGGGTTACAAGACGAGCCGGGAGTAAAAAGGTAAAAAGGTAAAATAAGAAGGTGGGCGGAGCTAATAGAGATGCCGCCTTCCTTTCTTGTCTCTGCATCTTGTTGGTACTGCTACTAGGAAAGGGTGGTTGCCATTGGGTCCCATCGACGATTCGACAGTCGGCCACTATAGCCGAGCACGCGAGTCGCATATGGCGGCTGACCACTATAGCCGCGCAAGTTGGTGGCGATGACCAGCCACTGTAGCCGTGTAAGTGGCAGGAGGCGGCCGACCACTGTAGCCATGTACCCTGACAAGGCGGTGCGGTTGATGTTCACTTTTTGCTAGGCTGCGCAGGAAACCATGCGGTTTGCCCTCCTTCACTAGACGGTATAGGCGATGAGTACCCTACGACAGGTGTTGCAGAGGGATAAGACAGTTTAGCCGTAGCCCTGTATTGCCGCTGTAGCATGTTGAGGAAAGCGGGCGCCCTTCCATATGTTAGAATCGTATCCTGGAACGTGCGTGTCCCATCGGTTGTGTTTTGGTGAGCTCGGGGGGACCCACAGGGCTTGTGCTTCCATGTGGCGGTGCGCATATCCCCTCGGACGATGCAGAGTCTTGTTTCGAGGGATTAGGCGCGTCCGACCCCTTGCACCTGGGGTCAGGCGAGGCAGAAACTTGCTTCGGGGGGTCGGGCGCGTTCGACCCCTTGCGCCCGGGGTCGGGCGTGGCATCGGGCGAGGTGGAGCGAGGTAACTCCGAGGTGTGTTTTGGTCGGTGGAGATTACGGGTGCCGAGGGTGGGCCCTAGCCCTTTCGACCGTTGATTAGGGAGGCGTACGAAGGTCATTAACATTTCTCCTTGACAGTAGCCCCCGAGCCTTTGGTGGAGCAAAGTGCTCCTCCAGAGGCTATGATTGGCTCTGGGCAGAGTGTTTGTCTGGAGTCTTTGTTTTAACCCATAGCTAGGTTTGGTTAGGGAAAATGTTTTCGCTGTTGGCCTGATTGGGGAGTTTTAGGCAGATTCCCATCGTCCCGCTTATCACTCCTGCCTAATGACCGAACGTGACCACATGCGTGGCCATTTCTTTGCGGTTCCAGCCCCCGAGCCCCCGCACGCTGCAGGAGACTGATCGAGAGGTCGGATTGTATTTTAATCATTGCCCCTCAAGCATCTGTTCGGTCGGATGGAGGGGTTGAGCCGTGCCATGTTGTCCTCATCGGACGAACCATGGTGCTCGGTGAGCTGCTAACGGGTCAGTTCGAGTGGAGCCCCGGTCCCCGTTAGGGGGGATCCGGCTTGCACCAAGCTGGTGGCGTACTGCTGGTTCTGGACAGCCAGTTCATATAGTTCCCATGTCTGTTCGATTGGATCTGGGGTCTCGTTGCCTTTCTTCGCGGAAAAACCATGAACTTAATTGCCGGTCGGGACTCGAACGTGAGGTCAGGACGCCCTTGGACTTCATTCGCTAGGGTAAAGGCCGCTAGCAGACCTGTCCTATCTCACCCCTTGCTCAGGAAGTGTCCTAGGGTGGCTGTCAAACCCTTGGATGGGCCAGCCTTCGAACCCCTGGACTGTAATGGGCTATAAGAGTGTTTTCAGCTTTGTATCCCTTTTTACCTGAAGCGGGCCTTGGGCCGCTGGTGGGCGACGTTTGTGTGCATGGCCTCCAGGATGCGAACCAAAAGATAATGTCGAGCGCGTGGGGCGAGGAGGCGCGACGTTCCTTGCGCTTAGAATGGGATCGTGCGCATGGTTTTCGAAAAAAGATAGGGTGATGGGATGTACCTAGCATCGCAATAAATGCAATCGGTTCGTCTCTCGTCCGCCGCGCACCCCTTATAAAGCGAAAGTGCTTTCCTCGCTGGTATCACCCCGCGCTTGCCTTCAGCTTTCTCGCCTCCTTGCCTACTCTTTGTCTCCTTTTGAGTCGGAGCAGTAATTTTTTCGCTGCCGCCGATGAAACTTCCCCATTCTCGGTGATGGATTCGTGGTCTCCGTCAAGCTTCAACACCGCGCGCGCGACCAGCCTCATGAAGAAGGGTCTTCTTCAGGATAGGACCGCCACGAATGAGTGGCGGTTTCCTAGGAACGAGGCCGAGCCGCACCCGATGGACGGGTACGTGGTCTCCTTCGCGCACTTCCATGAGAGGGGGTTCGCAATTCCCCCAAGCCACTTCTTTCGAGGGCTGCTGCACTACTACGGCATCGAGCTGCAGCACCTCACCCAACGGCATCTAGCACATCACGGCGTTCATCATGCTGTGCGAGGGGTATTTCGGGATCGAGCCCAACTTCTCCCTCTGGAAGTACTTCTTCGCGGTTAGTCTTTATCAGAGAACCGAGGTGAGGGGAAACCACACGCGGCAGATTTTGAGATTTCGGTGCCGGTGGGGTGTGTCGGTATCCACCTCCATGGCAACTGGGCCAGGGAGTACATGTCGATGAAGACCCCATCTTCCCACAAGGGGTGGCATCAGCAGTGGTTCTATGTGAAGAACCGTGCCGACATCCCCTTGCCGGAGTACACCAACCACGCTATCGAGGAGGCGCCGGTGACGTGGTCTTATGGCCCTGTTAAGAAGGAGAAGAAGCAGATCTGGAACCTCCTCCAGGCCATCAACCATTTGAAGAACCATGGCCTGACCGGGGCCGGGGTCGTCGGGGCGTATCATGCCCGGAGGGTGGCACCGTTGATGCTGCGAGCCCGCTCGCTCGACAAGATGGTTCCTAGCGTGCCGACCGACAGCACTGTCCTCTCGATGGAGGGGATTGCCGATGCCGAGATCGAGCATCGCGTCCGGGAGGCGTTAGGTGACAAGGATGTTGAGTACCCGGTGCCGGGGCACCCTCCAATGCATCCGGATGAGGGCTTCATCGAGCTGGTGAGAAACTCGCATTCTCGTTCTTTTTTCCTGCATTTCCCTAGTTTGTCGTCCTGACGCGGGGTTTTTAAATCTGCAGGGCAATTTAAACCTCGTCGTACGCTCCCAGCCACTGTTGCCAGAGGACATGGAGCGGAGGACGCGGAACCACCTCACCGCCGAAGCGCAGAAGAGGAGAAAGGACAAGGAGGCGGCGAGGAAGAAGAAGAAAGTTGCGGCGGACTTCTGAAGGCAATGGAGGGGCCCAGGCGCGACGACAAACGAAGACGATGATGACGACGATGAGGAGGGGACCGACTGGCTCGACCGGTTGATGGCGGAAGAGCCTGAGAGCGACACGGTTGGGGAGCAGCTCGCTGCTGAGGACTATGTCCCGACCTTCGCGCCAGGCCCGCTTGTCATCTGGGAGCCGCCCCCTCAATCGGCCACGGAGGTTGCACCGGGCGGGTCAGCCATCAAGGGCCCAACCCCGCAGGACTTGGAAGCCGTGCCCCAGGGTTGGCGAGGGGCGTGTCTCAGGAGTCGGCGGGGCCGACCCTTGTTCCTCTGCCTGTGTCACACGAGCAGAGGGATAGCAGCAAGCGGCAAGCGGCCGCTATCTGACATCCTGGGGTCAGCGCAGGCTTTGGCGTGCCAGATTTGAAGTGCGCTCGCTGTCCCCGTACCACGGCAAGGTAAGTGGAGGACCCTCGTGTGTCTTTTCCCTTTTTGGTGTTGAGTCGATCTCGCGTTGATGAGCTGCTGTCATCCTGCAGCATTACGCGTGGTGTCGTCCCGCCATTGGCACCGAAGAAAGCGCTTAGGTTGTCGGCCGCCTCTGCGGAACCAACCAGGGCTCTGCCGGGTGTGAGCGGTGGCACTGTCGACGAGGCCGTGGCGCCCCCCGTGGAGGCGGCATCCGAGGCGGCGACCGAAGAGAGGACGCCGGGGTCGGGCGTAGAGCTGGTGCCCGTCCCCTCTTCTTCTTCCACCCTCGTAGCTGACTCGGTGGGAGAGGACACTGCCCCAGGGTTCCTCTGTCTGTCGATGTGATATTCATTGATTATGCGGCGGAGGAAGAGCCGGTGGGGGAGGCACCCATACCCGAGGCACCAGGCGTGGAGATCGCGGTGCCTGCCCCGAGGGTGGAGATAGAGGCGACGGCGGTGGAGGTGACGGCGACGTCTACTCCGGCGGTAGAGGTTGAGACGGCGACGCCTGCCCCGGGGGTGGGGACAGAGGTGATGGTGGCCGCTTTGGAAGGGTCATCAGCATTGGTCGAGGGGCCGCCAACGTTGGTTGGGGAGTCCTCTCGCGCCATTGTTAGATCTGGATGTGACCCCAATGTGCGGGGACGACCGACCATGCGTTGGGCCCCCCGTGAAGACCCGGAGAACTCCCTTTTCGTCCTTGATGATGTCGGGGAATAGGAGAGGTGGCTGGAGGTGCAGTACGGGCTCGAAGATGTTCATGCCGCCCTATCCTCTCAGATGGGAAGGCTGCGTGACGTTGTCGCCCCTGCCGGTCAGGTATGGTGTTCTTCTTGGCGGTCATTTTTCCCTTCTATGCTCCATCTTCTCCAAACGAGTTTCAAGCGCAAATCGTCCTGCAGGCCCTCAGGTACTGCAGTCAGAGGAAATCCGAGTTCCTTCGGCGCGAGAGGGGGGTCTGGGAACGCCTTTCTGAGGAGGCGTGGCGGAACAGGGAGCTGACTGGACAGCTCGCTGCTCCCCATGAGGCTGCCGCCACCCTTGGCAAGACGGTGGCTCACCTGTGCGCGCAGGAGAAGGAGGCGCAGGCGACCGCCAGGAGGGTGGAGGCCAAGCTTCGGGTCACCACCGAGAAGGCCCGCCAAGACGCCGAGGAGCTCGCCTGGGTCAAGAAGGAGCGCGAAGCCCTTTAGAAGACCGTCGAGCGCATCCGGCGCGAGCACCATGCGGCTCGGCTGGAGCGCGACGCAGCCTGCCAAGAGCGTGACGCGGCTCGGCAGGAGCGTGACGTCGAGGCGGGTCGGAAGGTTGAGGCCGAGCGGGTGGCGGCCGATCTTGTGGAGGAGGTCAACCAGCTCCGGGGGCAAGTGAAGGGGCTTCAGACCGCGGTGTCCCAAGGGCTTGTCCGGGAACGCGAGCAGGGAGCCCGCGCTGATGGTAAGGACTTCATCGTCCTTTTTCTCTTGTGTGTCCCGGTTCGTAACGCTGGTTCTGATTTATTTTTATGGTTTGGGTACGCCTTGACGGCGACCTTGCTCGGTTGAGAGCCGCCATCGAGGAGGAGCACATCGAGCTCTCCAACTTGCGGAGCACCGTCGGCCTGGTCTGCGAAGACCTCGGACTCATCCAGGATGAGGGGACGAGTTTGCTGGTGGCTTGTCTCCTTGGGACGTACCGGTGGGCTCACGAGCTTGCTCAGGAGGCGCTCTACGTTGGCGTGAGGCAGGCCTTTCGCGTCTTCGGTTCCCACTACGCCGGCCTCAACTTCCAGGCGATGAGCGAGGGGTACGCCTCCACCGAGGCTGAGCTGGACGAGATTGACGCGTCAGTGCTTGCTCCTGCGGAGGCCTTGGCGCAGCGCTTGGAGGAGGAAGCCATCCCGCCTGAGCGTCCTTGAGGAGATGCTGTATCGGGCAAAGATGCCCAAAAATATGTAAAGAACTAAGTAACTCTGAACTTGCCTTTGCGATGGCCATAGAGGCCTTTTTGTTTATGCAGTTTTTTCGAAAAAAGTTCTTCGATCCTCTTTCTATGTTATGGGTTCAGAAAGATCAGAGTGTGAGCCGGACGGGTAGGGAAACGCCGACGAGCAAAGGCACCATAGCCGTTGGAGGTGTAGGTTTCTCGCAGTCCAATCGGTCTTGCCCGAGCGTCATTCGCACACTCTTCTCCTCCCGTGCCCAAACGTTTAGGAAGAGGGTCGGTTTGGAAAAAGGTGGTGTTTTGAGAAGACGCCAAGTATCTTCGGCCAGAGCCCTTAACAGCCCCGAGGCATATTCGACCCTGGGCGAGAGCCAGGGTCGGATATCCCTAAGTTTGGAAGAAAACTTTAACGAAAGCGACCCAAAACAGCTTTTTCCTCAAATAAATAGTAGAGGTTTATACATAACTTTAGAAGTGACGACTAGGGGTAGAAGCGACTTAGCTATTCGATGTTCCAAGCGTTGGTGAGAATTTTCCCATCGGGGGTCGCTAGTTTGTACGTGCATGGTCGTAGTACTTGCGCAACGACAAATGGACCTTCCTACGGCGGGGTCAGCTTGTGCCGACCCTGGTTGCTCTGGATGAGGTAGAGCACTAAGTCGCCGATGTTGAAAGCCAAGCCCCGTACCTTACGGCTGTGGTACTGTTGCAAGGCTTGCTGGTACTTGGCCGACTGTAGCAGGGCTACGTCTCGTGCTTCGTCTAGCTGGTCTTGCGCGTCCGTGAGGGATGTTTGGTTCCCTTGTTCGTCGTACGCCCTGATCCTCGGTGACCCATACTCTAAGTCAGTGGGGAGGATTGCCTCGGACCCATAGACCATGAAGAATGGGGTGAAGCCGGTTGCCCTGCTGGGGGTCGTCCTTATGCTCCATAGGACTGCGGGGAGTTCCGCAACCCATCGGCCGCCAAACTTGTTGAGGTGGTTGAAGATCCGAAGCTTGAGACCCTAGAGTATCATGCCATTTGCCCACTCAACTTGTCCGTTCGTACGGGGATGTGCCACGACCGACCAGTCCACACGGATGTGGTGATCGTCGCAGAAACTGAGGAATTTTTCCTGGTGAACTGCATGCCGTTGTCCGTGATGATGGAGTTGGGGATTCCGAAGCAATGAGTGATGTCGATGAAGAATTGCACCGCTTGCTCGGACTTGATCTGCACAATCGGTCGAGCCTTGATCCATTTCCTGAATTTTTCGATGGTGACAAGTAGGTGGGTGAAGCCCCCGGGTGCTTTGTTGAAGGGCCCGACAAGGTCCAGGCCCCAGACTGCGAAGGTCCACGTGGTGGGGATGGTTTGGAGCGCTTGGGCAGGTAGATGAGTCTGTCGGGCGTAGAATTGGCATCCCTCGCAGGTGCGTACCACGCGGGTGGCGTCGGCGACTGCCGTCGGCCAGTAGAAACCTTATCGGAAAGCGTTCGCAACAAGGGTTCTTGGTGCGGCATGGTGACCGCAGGCCCCGGCGTGGATTTCAGCGACTTCCCTTGCTCAGAGGGGATGCAGCGTTGTAGGATCCCGGTATGGCTTCGCTTGTAGAGCTCTTGGTCGATGATGACGAAGAACTTGGCACGACGGGCAATCCTTCGTGCTTCCGTCTTGTCCATAGGGAGTGACTCACAGATGAGGTAGTCGAGGTACGGAGTTCTCCAGTCAGGTAGAGGGTCGGGCCCTTTTGCCGATTCTGTGTCGATTTCCATAACATCGGGGTCGGAGGGGTTGGCCTCCAGGTCCGGGACAAGTGGCTCGTTGCCAGCCTATCCCGGTTCTTCATAGCGGACCGAGGGCTTATGCAAGTCACTGACAAAGACACCGGCAGGGACTGGCCTCCGGCCGAATGCTGCCTTTGCCAGTTCGTCGGCTGCCTCGTTGAAGCATCTTGCGACGTGGTTGAGCTCGAGACCGTCGAACTTGTCCTCAAGTTGGCGAACTGCGTGGCAGTACGCCGTCATCTTGGGGTCGTGACAGCTTGACTCCTTCATGACCTGGTCGACGACTAGCTGCGAGTCACCTCGGATGTCAAGCCGTCGGATGCCCAGCTTGATGGCGACGCAGAGCCCATTGACGAGAGCCTCGTATTCGGAAACATTGTTCGATGTAGGAAAATGGAGGCGGACTATATACCTTAAGCGCACGCCGAGGGGGGAGATGAAGACCAGGTCCACACTGGCACCAGTTTTCATCAGTGACCCATCGAAGTACATCGTCCATTACTCCTGCTCCACTGGTGCCGATGGTGTCTGGACCTCCATCCATTCCGTGACGAAGTCGGCGAGCACTTGGGACTTAATGGCTGTTCGAGAGGCGTAGGTGATGCCTTGGTCCATGAGCTCGAGTGCCCACTTCGCAATTCTTCCCGTCACGTCCTGGTTTTGGATCACCTCGCTGAGGGGGAAGGATGACACGGTTGTCACAGGGTGAGAGCCGAAGTAGTGGCATAGTTTCCTCTTCATGATGAGGACCGCATAGAGGAGTTTTTGGATTTGGGGGTAACGGGTCTTGGAATCGGACAAGACCTCACTAATGAAGTACACTGGGTGCTACACCTTGAGGGTATGCCCTTCCTCCTCTCGCTCCACCACCAGGGCAGCGCTTACCACCTGTGTGGTAGCCACGATGTAGAGCAGGAGTGGTTCCTTGTCGGTCGGCGGGACCAGCATCGGGCCCTTTGTCAGGATTTGCTTGAGCCGGTCAAGTGCCTCCTGAGCCTTGGTGGTCCACACGAAGCGGTCGGTCTTCTTTAGGAGTCGGTAGAGGGGGAGTCCTCGTTCGCCGAGGCATGAGATGAAGCGGCTTAGGGCCGCGAGGCATCCCATGACACGCTGTACTCCCTTCAGGTTCTGGATTGGTCCCATGCTGGTGATGGCCGATATCTTCTCCGGATTGGCTTCGATGCCGCGCTTGGAAACGATGAAGCCAAGTAGCATGCCCCTCGGGACCCCAAAAACGCATTTCTCGGGGTTGAGTTTGCTATGCTTGTTTCTTAGCCTCTCGAAGGCCAGCTCAAGGTCGGGGATGAGCTGGTCGCCGAGCTTGGATTTTACCACGATGTCATCCACGTAGGCCTCAACGGTTCGCTCGATGAGTTCCCTTAAACATTTGAGCATACATCGCTAGTATGTAGCTCCCGTGTTTTTGAGGCCAAACGAGCTAGTCGGATTCTTTCATCGCGATTTGATGGTAGCCGGAATACGCGTCGAGGAAGCTGAGGGTTTTGCACCCTGAGGTTGAGTCAACTATCTGATCTATGCGCAGAAAAGGAAAGGGATCCTTCGGGCATGCTTTGTTGAGACCTGTATAATCAACACACACTCTCCATTTCCCATTCCTTTTTCGTACAAGAACAGGGTTGGCTAACCACTCGAGGTGGTACACTTCCTTGATGAATCCGGCCGCCAAAAGCTTCTGGAGCTCCTCGCCGATGGCCCTACGCCTCTCCTCGTCGAAGCGACGCAGTCCTTGTTTCACCGGTTTGGATCCGGCCTTGATGTTCAAGGAGTGCTCGGCGACTTCCCTCGGGATGCCTGGCATATCTAAGGGTTTCCACGCAAAAACATCGTTGTTTGCGCGGAGGAAGTCGACAAGTGTGCTTTCCTATTTGGGGGATAGGGTAGCGCCTATCCACACCATCCTACCGTCAGAGTAGTCGGGGTTGAGGGGGACCTCCTTCACGCCTTCCGTAGCATCGAAAGAGCTGGAAGACCGTTTGGAGTTGGGCGAGTCTTTGGCGCCCTCCGCAAGCTGGACCGTGTGGTCCTCCGAGGAAGTGATGGCCGAGGCGTATTTGCATCACTCGACATCACACTCATATGCCTTCTGGAAAGATGTGCCAACGGTGATGATCCCGTTGGGTCCCGGTAGCTTGAGCTTGAGGTAGGTGTAGTTGGGGATGGCCATGAACTTGGCGTAGCATGGTCGTCCAAGGATGGCGTGGTAGGTTCCGCGGAAGCCTACTACCTCGAAAGTGAGGGTCTCCTTCCTGAAGTTGGAAGGAGTCCCGAAGGTGACGGGCAAGTCGATTTGCCCGAGGGGCACTACCCGTTTTCCCGGCACGATGCCGTGGAAAGGAGCCTCGCTGGGGCAGAGACAAGATCGGTCAATCCCCATGGCGTCAAGGGTCTCGACGTAGAGGATGTTGAGGCTGCTGCCTCCATCCATCAGCACCTTGGTGAGGCGCTTCATGCCGACGATGGGATCAACGACTACGGGGTAGCGTCCCGGTTGCTGGATGCATTCCGGGTGGTCAAAACGGTCAAAGGTTATGGCAGACCTTGACCAGTCCAGGAAGGTTGGGGTAGCAGGGTCGGCCATGTAGACTTTGCGGTGTTCGAGCTTCCGGCGGCGCTTGGAGTCGTAGGCTGCCGGTCCGCCGACAATCATGAAGCCGCTGTCCACATTAGGGAAGCCATCTTCCTTCTCTCCGGCATCCTTCCTCTCCTCCTCGGGCTTCCTTCTCCGATCGCCCTTTATGGGGTTGCCCACAAAGAACCTCTTCATGAGGTTGCAGTCTTTGTAGGCATGCTTGACCGGGAACTCGTGGTTCGAGCACGGTCCCTCAAGCAGCTTGTTGAAGAAGCCGGGGGTGCCCATGGGGGGTGGATGTCCCCTCTTGTGCTCGACAACAGCCACGAGGGGGTCCTCGCGCTGCTGCTTGTTTTTCTTCTTCCGGCAGTTGGAGGTGCCTTCGTCGGCGTCCTCCTCCCGCTTCGCTTGCCCTTGGAGCGATCGAAGATCGCCCCAATGGCCTCCTCACCCGAGGTGAAGTTGGTGGTGATGTTGAGGAGCTCCTTGGTGGTCCGTGGACCCATACGTCCTAGTTCGTGGACCAAGGACCTACAGGAGGTCCCTGCCAAGAAGGCCCCGATGATGTCGGCATCGGTGACGTTGGAGAGCTTGGTGCGCTTCCTAGAGAAGCGCCGGATGTACTCTCAGAGGGTCTCATCCGACCCCTGGCGGCAGCTTCGGAGGTCCCAGAAGTTTCCAGGACGCATGTACGTGCCCTGGAAGTTCCCCATGAACATATCCTTCATGTTGTCCCAGTTACGGATTCGGCCTGAGGGAAGGTTTTCTAGCCAGGCTCGCGCGGAGTCGGCTAGGAAAAGAGGGAGGTTGCGGATGATGAATAGGTCATCATCCGCCCTACCTGCCTGGCAGGCGAGCCGGTAGTCGATGAGCGAAAGTCCGAGGTTTGTTTCCCTAGAGTACTTGGTGATGTTGGTGGGCTGCCTGAAGCGCATCGGGAATGGTGCATTGAGGATCCGCACGAAGAAAGCCTTGGGCCCCGCTGGGCCGGGGCTCGGGCTCCGGTCTTCCCCGCTGTCGTAGCAGCCACCACGGCGTACGTGGTAGCCGCGGTTGGCTCCTTCCTCCCCGTCCTCTACGTACGTCCAAGGTGTTGCGTGCATCACGGACGGGACCGACGCGTTGGTGGACGGATAGGGTTCCACCACCCGCACGTGGTGGAGTCCGCCGAACGGGCGAGGCACGGGCTCCGGCTGCAGCCGCGGAGTGGAGTGGGGGAGTATGCTGTTCTCCTTCGTCATTGTCGTCATTGGCCCTCGCGGAGTGTGTGTCAGCCATGAAGCACTCGTGCGAGGGATAGTAGCTTCCGTTGCTGGAGCTAGCGTCGGAGGCCGTTTTCGACCCCTCTGTGAGGAGAGGCAAAACAGCCCCCGAGACGTGCTCCGTTGTGCCCACGAACTCGTTGTCCATGGGTGGCGCGATCATGGATCGTGCCAGGAGATGACCATAGGTCGCTATGGCGTTGCGCAGACCCAAGGGCCACTTGTAATGACCTAGATTTAAATCAGCCGAGCTTAATCTTAAGACAAGTTCCCTGATCTGGTCAACTCAAACTCCTTTAGCCATTACAGCTAAGTTTGGAAAATTTGTCTGATCTCACACCTTAGGGCGGACTTATCTTTGGTAAGTTGAGCTGAACGTCCAGAAATTCCCTTATGGAAGTTGGAGAACGAACTCCCTGCTACAACTTTGTTAGCTGGACCTTGGTCCGATTCACCTCCGAAGATCCCCAAAATTGTAGTTCAAATCAGCCTCGACCCCTGAAGCCTAGCAAACCTCCGTTTTTCTCTAAGTCCCGAAACCGGTGTTCCTCCAAACTTTGGAGCTTTGGATCCCCCAAATCCACTGCATTTTTGGACTCGATCCAATTTCAAGAGTTGGGCCTTGGCCTGAGTACTACAACTCTTGTTAAGGCAGTAGAAGTGGTGCAGTTTGGAAATCTGGAGGGCAAGAGACTGGAAGATGGACCCAGGAAAGGATCCTGCGGATCTCTCGGGCCAAGCGCGCCAGAGCGAGCGTGCGCCCTATCTCAGAGCCCCACTGCTGCGTGGCATAGTCTCACTGGTGAGCGCCGCCTCGCCCAGTCGCCAGCCGTGGCATGATGGATCAGCGCGCCTCCTTCCCAATCGCGCGCCAAGGCGCCCTACGAGCTTTTCTGCACCGTCTCGTCTCGCCCGAAATCTCGCCGGCCGCGCCAAGCACCTGCCGCCGCTGTGACCGAAGATTGGCCGCTGCCGTGCCAGTCCACCTTGCCTCCCATGCGCGTCTCCTCACCAGGATCCCCGGCCGCGCGCCCCAGCGCCTTCCAGCTTTTCCGTCGTCCCTCAGTCGCACTGCCCACGCGCGTGCCCCGCGACGATACCGCTTTCGCCAACCACTGCGCCGGCAGTGACAACTCCTTTCCCCCGACTCGCCAGTAGCGTGCCACGGCAAAGCTGCTGGTTCTGCGCTTGATAGCATCGCCGCTCGCCCTGTCACCGCGCCTGTAGTGCCCTCGCCTGCAATGCCCTTCCCTCCTTCCTGCCACACGCTGGCTGAGTCGCCGCACCCAATCCGGCACTTGACACGACCAGACCCCGCGCTCGACCCCGCCAATCCTTCCGTCTGGCAAAACTGCGCCTGCCTAGCGTTGTCTTCAGTGCCCAATGACCGAAGAATCCTGTCCCCGAAGCTCCGCTTCACTGGCCAATGGAGACGTCAACCAATCGCCGCCACGGCAGAGCACTCCATCCTCCTCAATCTTATCCTCGCGCTGCTCGAACTCTTTCTCTTCCCTGCAACTATAAAAGGGGTACCAGAGCCTCTACCGAAGTTCCCTTCGCCATCGTTGCCTTTGCTGCACCTTCCTCTGTTTCATGCTCAAGCACTACCACATAAGCTTTCTGTGGAGCTCCCCTTCCGCCCAACACCCCGCCAGCCGTTTCTCCTTCCTTCGCGTTGTGCTAGAGAGTGCTTGTTGCCCTCAAGAAGCGCCGCCGCCGCCCGAAACTTAGCATTGTTCATCGTTCCACCTGAGCTTGCTTCTTCCGACCCCAAGACTTCGTCAGTAGGCCCAAAGGTAAGCTGCCGACCCCTGTCCGTTTTGCCCGACCCATATCTGCTTCGCCTGACCCTTGTCGGCCTCGCCCGAGGGCTCGACTGTATCCTTTTCTTTTGACCAAGGGTATCTGTGTAAAATTTCAGGGACTTCTCTGTGTTAAGTCTAAGGACCCCGGTACAGTTATTCCTTAGGTCTAAGGGTCAGATCGTAAGTTTCTCCCGATCCGACTCTTTATTCTTGTCTGAATCGACCAAACTTGGGAAATTCATCTTAAATCGAGGAAAACTCAGAAAAATGTGAATCACTTGGGTTGGAATCCTCTTTCTGAGTAGAATCCAATAAAATGGGATTTCACACCTTTCATGTACTTTTGCTATAGTTTCTAGGCTAAATCTTGCAAGTGTTGTTGAAATAACCGACTAAGTGTTTTAACCCCTGCATTTGCATTCCGTGTAGAGCTAAACCTCACCGACAGCACGTACAAGCTGCACCCGGTGCCAGAAGATGGAGTTGTAGTCGAGCTGCCGCCTGCAGGAGTTGAAGTTGAGAGCACCGGAGACCTGTTCGCTTCCACCCCGCTCGAATGCAAGCCCCGGAGCATAACCCAATCTTTCTAAACTTGCGCATGCCTTCATTTGTATGTATGTGCATTTACGTTATAGGAGTTGTTTGAAACCATAGATGCATGACTTAGTTTCCCTTGATCTGAATACTAGTATGATAGGCCGAGTAGTTGCAGTGCTTAATAGGACTCGGTAAAAATTGAGTGATTCCCTGTCACTCGCGAGTTATAGGAGTTGCTTGTTCTCCTTTATCACCACTATAAGGACGGTGGACGGGGTAGGGCCTTGTGAACTATTTTGGTGGTCGGTGGATTGCCCCGTCTGTCTACTTGAAATTGGACTAAGGTCGAGATGTGATAGTATTCGTGATCAAGTGTTTGAAAGTACTAATCTCATACCTAGTATGGGATGGGGAATCCTAGTACCTGATTGAACCAGGACGTGAGCGGTTCGATCCACTGTCTCTGGAACAGAGTTTTCCCTTGCGACCGCATGTGGTGACAAGTGTGGTCACAGAACGGCAAAGGCCGGGTCTATGGAGCCTTGTACCAAGAGAAGTGAGCCCGACACGGGTCAGGGGATTGATGGGGATTGCCGACAAGGGAAGCGACCCTTTGTGGTTCGCGGATGTCGTGAGATTAGGTTCGCCATGCATGGTTAAGAAATTCAGATCGATTCCTCTGCCTCTCACAGATTGAGACTGCTTGATCACTATGCTACATTGAGTAAAGATGGAACATGATGATGATATGAACCTTGATGCTTGTTCCTTAAGTTGTTGGGAAACTATGTTTGTTTAGCATAAGTTGCTAATATAGACTGGTTAATAAACTTAGAATCTGAGCTAAAATATTGAAAATAAGGACCTACTGTAGTCGCTTTTGGCAAAACAAACCCCTCAGCCAAAGAGCCTTGCATGTCTAGAAGTTGGTGGAGTAGTTTCCCATTGGTCGGTTAAGTCTTGTTGAGCTTAGCAGCTCAGCCTTGCTTGTGGCACATCTTTCAGGTGATGTTGAAGCTTCTGAGTTTGCTACTATTGGCACTTGGCCTCCCCAGCTTCCTCCTGGGTGGACGGTCGAGCGGGATCCCTCCTCGGATGGTGAGGAGAGGGATCAGTGATGTCCTGATCGGCCTCATCAGTGACATCCATCCCTGGCGCTAGCTTCCGCTGGTTTATCTTTATCCGCTGCTTAAACACTCTGATTTTTGAAACAGTGTTGTAATAAATTATTGAACTTGTTTAATTGTTGGATGGTCTTATGTATTCTCTGGAACCACTCACCTTCATGTGAGCTTTGCTAATCCGGTCCTGTATAGTGGTTCTATTGGATGAAATCCGATGGACTGCCGAGTTAACTTGATTAAAGTATGTGATTGCGTGTCAGGTGACTTAACCGTGCTTTAGCTAAGTTAATCCGAGTGGTTCCGCCACACCACTCCTCCGAAGAGGGACCTGTGGTGGGCGCCCAGCGACCCCCCATCATCCCAGTGGCAGAGCCAGGGGTGATGGGGTGAGCGGGCTGGACGGGAAGAGGGATCAGGGTGATTCCCTCTCCTATCGCAAGGAAGTCCAGGCTCCCAAAATGGATATGGGAGCCTGGAGCGAAGCCGTTGTCGCAGTTGGCCATCCGAAGCCAGTGATGATCGTCGTACGTGCAAAGTCCCCCTAACTGGCGCGCCAACTGTCGGTGTCAAGAATCACGGGTCAAGACTACCGGCTTAGTAAATTTGTTTCTCTGCGCGTAAGGCTGGGATGGTTGTACGGGAGGACACGAGAATTAGACTGGTTTGGGCAGGAATAGCCCTACATCCAGTGTGGGTGGCTGCTCGTGTTACTCGTACCAAGTTTGCAGTAGGGGCTACAAACAGGCGAGAGAGGGAAGCTGGTTCGATTCTCAAGTCTCTGTGGGTGTGTACTGGTGCTCAATGTGTCCTGAGCGCTAAGGTTCTATGTGAGCTGTTGTGTACACTTGGTCTTGTTCTGTTGTTCGATCCCTTTCCCTCAGGCCCCCTGGTCTCCCTTTTATAGTGTAAGGAGGACACAGGGGTTACAAGATGAGCCAGGAGTAAGAAAGGTAAAAAGGTAAAAAGGTAAAACAAGAAGGCGGGCAGAGCTACTAGAGACACCGCCTTCCTTTCTTGTCTCGGTGTCTTGTTGGTACTGCTATTGGGAAAGGGTGGTTGCCGTTGGGAGCTACTAGAGACACCGCCTTCCTTTCTTGTCTCGGTGTCTTGTTGGTACTGCTATTGGGAAAGGGTGGTTGCCGTTGGGTCCCATCGACGATTCAGCAGTCGGCCACTGTAGCCAAGCACGCGAGTCGCATATGGCGGCTGACCACTGTAGCCGCGCAAGTTGGTGGCAACAACCAGCACTGTAGCCGTGTAAGTGGTAGGAGGTGGCCGACCACTGTAGCCATGTACCCTGACAGGGCGGTGCGGTTGATGTTCACTTTTTGCTAGGCTGCGCAGGAAACCATGCAGTTTGCCTTCCTTCGCTAGATGGTATAGGCAATGAGTACCCTACGACAGGTGTCGCAGAGGGATAAGACAGTTCAGCTGTAGCCCTGTATTGCCGCTATAGCATGTCAAGGAAAGAGGGCGCCCTTCCATATGTTAGAACCATATCCTGGAACGTGTGCATCCCATCGGTTGTGTGTTGGTGAGCTCGAGGGGACCCACAGGGCTCGTGCTTCCATGTGGCGGTGCGCATATCCCCTTGGACAAGACGGAGTCTTGTTTCGAGGGATCAGGCGCGTCCGACCCCTTGCACCCGGGGTCGGGCGAGGCGGAGTCCTGTTTCGAGGGGTCGGGCGAGTCCGACCCCTTGCGCCTGGGGTCGGGCGAGGTGGAAACTTGCTTCAGCGGGTCGGGCGCGTCGGACCCCTTGCGCCCAGGGTCGGGCGAGGCGGAGCGAGGTAACTCCGGGGTGTGTTTTGGTTGGTGGAGATTACGGGTGTCGGGGGTGGGCCCTAGCCCTTTCGACCATTGATTAGGGAGGCGTACGAAGGTCATTAACATTTATCCCCGACACCAAGCTAGTTTAAAAATGGCACCCTTTGAGGCCTTGTATAGTCACAGGTGTCGAGCTCCGTTGAGTTGGTTCCAAGCTGAAGAGCGGAAAGTATATGGGCCAGATTTGGTAATTGAGGCGGAAGAGAAAGTAAGGATAATACAAGAACACCTTAAAGCCGCCCAATCTGGGTAAAAGAGCTATTTCGACAAGAGGAGGAAACCATTGCAATTTGAAGTTGGTGATCATGTATACCTTCGAGTTTCACCAACCAAGGGTATGCAAAGGTTCGGAGTAAAGGGAAAACTAGCTCCTCGATATATTTGTCCAACCCTCTCAATCTCTCCAACCAAACAAAAGACTAGGTTGGCTCCAACCCACTCATCCAAACACGGGATGGGTCGGCTCCAACCCATAAAAGTGGGTCGGCTCCAACCCAACCCACATCATCCCAAAACCAAACACACCCACAGAAAATTGTGGACCCGTTGCCTATTGAGTGAAACTTCCAGCTCGACTCTCTGCTATACATGATATGTTCCATGTATCTCAACTCAAGAAATGTGTTCGAGTCTCAACCGACATTATCGAACAAGAGGAAGAATGGGTAGAATCGGACCTTTCCTATGTTGAGTTTCCCATCAAGATATTTGATCGTAAGGAAAGAAGAACTCGGAGACAAGTGGTGAGAATGTTCAAAATCCAATGGAGCCATCATACCGAAGATGAGGCAACATTTGAAACTGAAGAATATCTCAACAAAAATTTTCGAGGTTTTCTATTCGACTAGAAAGGTACATGCACAGCCACACTAGTTTTCATCAGCCGAATCTTGAGGTGAGATTCTTTTTATGTAGGCTGTGACATCCCTAATGTTTAAAAGAACAAAACAAGAGAAATTAAGGAGGAGATTAGAAACAAACCAAACTTGCCAAATGTCAAATTCAAAAACACTTCAAATTCTTCTAAGTGTTGAAAATACCCCTAAAAGGCATTCAATTGGGTAAGAAATAAAAACAGATTTTTTGTATAGGAACTCAACTTTTGGCCAATATAAAAGTTGTAGAACTTTAAACTAAATAACTTTCATAATTTGCACTTTCTCTGATTTTGAGTGGAAGGCATTCAAAAAAACTAGGTCAAAGTTTGGTCAATTTCAAGTCAAATTCAAATTCACCTTTGTCTGGCGCTCCACCAAAGTTTCGACACATTTCTATCTGAATCTATTGTGTTTTTCACCAGTCAGATTTTGTAGAAGTTGTAGCCTAGGGTTCGAACTCAAACTTTTGTATTTGAAGAATTCAAAGTTTGGTTTAAAATTTCGGAGAAAATTTGCCTAAAAGATGCTACCTTGCGCACCACGGCAATCCCACGTGCACCAAGATCGCAGTGATCACGCATGGAGCATGCACCGGTGCCGTGTCGCGATGCCCGGCTGGCCTCCACCGTCGCCAAACCATCACCAGTGACAAGACCGCATGAGCCCGGCCTTCGCCCACTCAGCACGCCGCACAATCCTTCCCTCTGCATGCCTTACCTTGCCCAACCAACCCAGGCTCGCCCATGCCGCATTGCCACTATAAAGGGGCCGAGCCCTACTCACTGGCGCCACCTTGTCATTTCTCCCCCTCCACCGTGTGAGCCTTTGCCACCTCTCCACCGAGCATCACCTCCCGAGCCCACCAGCACCGCCTGAGCTCTGCATTGTACCACCCGAGCATCATCGCACCTCCCTGAGCCCTTCACCGGCACTCTCCGCCGTCACCTTCACTAGAGACGAAGCTCCTGCGGCCTCGCGGAGCACCGCCACCAGACCTCCTCCACCCTCAACCCCCATAGCCCGACGACCACTGGTGAGCTGCTCGTCACTCCCCTGCCCTTAGCCTGCACCCACCCCGTCGAAGTTCGCCGGATTGCGCCGCCACGCTGCCGGCCGGCCCCCAAAGGGTCACATTGCAAACCCAAAGATAGTTTTAGGGTCTTAGGTGCAAAATATAGGGGCCTAGTTGTGAAGCTTCAAAAGATTCAAGGGCCTGGTCGTGAAAGGTGTTTTCCTTTTTCGATTTAAATTTGATTTAAACAGCTGAAAAATGGAAAATGCATAGGAAATGGTAGAAAAATGTGAAAAATATGAAACTTGTTTTGCTAGGTTCCTAATGATTTCTAGTTTAATTTAAAAATATTCATGTGAATGTTACTATCCTATATCTGGTACTAGAATTTATTTTGTGTAAAGGCCATTAAATGCTTAATAAGTCATAGGAGGCTCTGAAAAATGTGAAACCACTTTTGTTAGCTTTCTTTTGACATGCATGTTCTGGATCTGTAATTTGTGTCACTGGAACCCCTGATGTTCATACTGTTCTAATTTCAAATGCTTAATTGCTTTTTAATCTTGTTATTTGCACAATTAATAGTGGACAGTAGATAAAAATGCAAGCTAAATTTTGCTAGAATCTTGATGTCCATGTTTGACTAGTAAAAATACTTTCTGCTGTAAAATATGTGTTTTCCATTGCTTAATGAATATACATGTTGTTTAATCTCCTTTTTATGCAATAAATAGATCTCATGCATATAAAATCTTGAGAAATTTCATAGGAGCGTATGTTAGTGTTGGTAACCCTTATATAAAATTTGTGGAACCAAACTAAGGATAGAAATCTAGTTAAAAATCAATCTTCATGTTCTGCCATTTAATATTGTTTTTTTTAATAAGTTTTGTAGTTGTCAAATGCATCTCAAAGATTTACAGTAGATCACTTGTATAGAGGGAAAACTTCTGTAAAAAAATCATGATCATATCTAAACAGATGCTTCCAGAAACATTTATTCATGTTAAGAGCTAGTTTATTTATTAATAAAAATTGCTACTAGAAATGGTAGACTAGTAAAATGATTAATTATGTTTTTATTCCGAAACAGGATAACTTTTGAAATGATTGCCAAACAATAATAACATGACACCACCTTTCTTTTATGAATTCTAAGTTGTTAGAATCTTTTATGTGTGCACAATCACCATCAAAGTAAAATCCAGGTTTTAATCATAACCCACCTTGTTTTGCAAAGAAAATATTTGTTGAAGTCTTGTCTAGGTGAATGTAGCCAAAAAGAAAGAAAGGGTTCAAATCTTGTCTAGGTGAATGTGGTCGAAAATGCAACTTATGCTTCTGCAGTGATTCACGAAATGCAACCTACACCATAAAAGCGTGTAATTGAAATCTTATGCATATGCATCTCGTGTAGAAGCTAATCTCACTGACGATATGTACGAGTTGGTTTCAGAAGCTGAAGAGGAACACTCGGCTGCTACAGTGAACCTGATCAAGGCCACACAAGACCCGATTCAAGCTTTGGAAGAGCCACAGGCTAGCGTAGTACAAGAAGGCAAGCCCCAGAGCATAACCTTGGTTTCTAAAATTATGCGATACTTTTGTTACTTATGTTTGTGCATTAAGTTCATAGGAGTTGCATGAAACCATAGTTGCATGCTCCTAGTACCCATGTGTTGAATACTAGCATGATAAGTCGAGTAGTTGCTATGCTAAATAAGGACACAGTAAAAGTCGAGTGATTTCTGATCACTCACGAGCTATAGGAGTTGCCTATATACTTATGTTGGAATCATAAGGTTGACGGGTGGGACATGGTAATATGTTTTGAAATTGGTGGATGTCCCGTCTGTTTAGAGGAAAACTTCTAAGGTCGAAATGTGTTAGAGTTGTGGTCAAGTGTTTCAAAGTACTAAACACATACCGAGTATGGGATCAGAAAGCCTAGTACCTAATTGAACCAGGGCATGGACATACTTCCTGCTCTCTCTGGAATCGGGTTCCCCGGATGCATCATGTGGGTACAAGTGCAGCCTCAGTACGGCACAGTTCCGGGATCGGTGAGGCCTTGTATCCAAGGGAAGTTGGCCCTGGACACGTGCCGGGGATCAATGGAAATGGTTGACATATGTGAACCCGGCATGGTATGCATATGTCATGTGTTTAGGTCCACCTTGCAAGGTTAATAAATTCAATTTGAATCGTCTATTTCTCACAGTTATGTATGGACTACTTGATCACCTTTCTGCACTGAGTAAGAAGAGGAACAAAGGTTGATGTTTAATATGGATGCTTGATTAATTTGCTCGTTTCACCATACTTGCTTAGAATAGGTGATTACCTAGAATGGTTGATCAACTAAAACTTGATGCTAAAACTTGAAAGTAATGGTCCACTTTAGAAGCTTTTGGTAAAAACAAACCCCTCAGCCAAAAAACCTTGCATGTTTAGGAGTTGGTGGATTAGATACCACCTAACGGGTAAGTCTTGCGGAGTATTAGTATACTCAACCTTGCTTATGGCTATGTTTTCAGGTAATGTTGATTTTGAGGATATGATTGCCAGCGTGACTTGGCTATCTCAGCTCCCTCTGGGTTGGATGGTTGAGTGGGATCCATTTTCGATTGGCGAGGATCGTTATGAGTGATATCATGGCAGGCTTCACCATGGTATTATGTATTTTCGTTAGAACCATCGTTTTCTTTTTCCACTGCTATGAACTCTGAACTACTCTTTTATGCATTCGAACACTCAGTTGTAATAACTTAATATGGGACTGTTATCTGGATTATTGTAATCTTTGGACTCGTCTTCATGCGAGCCTTGTATGCTTGTTTCGATCAAAATGCATGGTTGTATCAGGTGAAACCTGACAGATTACCATTTTAATTTGATTAAAGTGTTATTCGCATTTGAGGCGATGTTGAGAACACTTTTAGCCAGGTTAATTTTAGTGGTTCTGCCACACAGGACACATAGGAATAAGGGAATAATTTATATGGATACTACATCCATGAGCACATACACCATTTTGTGAGGGACAAGGTGCTATCAGATGATATAACTGTACGTAAAATAAATCTATTAATTATTATTCATTTTCTAGCTCCTTTTATTTAATTGTTGGTGTAACATTCACATATTTCCAAATTACAAATGTGGCGGATTTGCGAAGAACTCTTGGAGAAGGAATGGCTTTTGGCAATCTAAGAAGCACTCATAGGATTTCTGGTGGACAAGATGAGAAATCCCAAAGGAGAATTTTATTACGATGGACATTCAATAGCCGAACCGAGCAACACCCCATGACGGGAAGATCCTAAGAATTAAGAGGAGAAAATATTGTATGTATAGTAATTGTATCAAAACTAGTTTGTTATGTATAATATACTAAGAATTGTATCTATAGTAGTTATAATTAATATTATGCATATACTATCATGAAATATATATACGACATGCATACAATACGAGCGTATATGTGTAAGTAGTGTACGCTAAGGATGTATACGTATAGGTATATAATAAGTGAAGCAACAATTAGCATTAATATGGAAAAAATTCAGGGTAAAAAGAAACAAAATTTTTAGTCCCGGTTGGTAACAGGGGCCACTTGCATGCGCCTGCATGGCAGCCCCTTTAGTCCCGGTTGGTATTACCAATCGGGACAAAAGAATGTCTCACCTGAGACCAAAGATGGGAATGTTTAGTCCCGAAAGCTTAGTCCCAGTTGGATATTCGAAAGATATGACTCTTCAACCGGGACTACTACTCATATTTGCACCAGTGTTTGTTGCTTCACTAACTTCTTTCACCCAACTAGATTAGATGTTTTAGTCGGTTTTTGGACTCCCTACAAAAGCTTTGGCAGGCAGTCAGGCAAAGTACGTGCCAGGCGGGCACCGGCAACCTGTTCATTTGCGTCCTTAGTCAGTAGCATCGTTTTTCTTTTAGTGGCAAGAAGAGAGTGATATTCACGCTCTTATCTGTACTTTGCATACAATTGTCTTTATTTCCCTTGAGAATATCCCTTCTTCGGTTCTTCCTATTCAGTATGTATCAGATATGTCTAATTAAATAAGTACACTGGCTTATGATGAGTTATTACATAAGAGAATTCTTATTACCATCAAACCAGGAAAACGGTTGCTATCATCATGCCATCTCCTAGTCTCGCGGCTGCGCCCCCTTGTATAGTTGCTTACGCAGAAATATACCAAATAGCCAATAAGCACTACAAGGAGGGCTACCTCCATGCCTAAGAAACCAGCTGCGATCAGTTCACCTTTGTTCTCGCGATGCCTAGGGTTGCAAGTTGGAATCATATTTTGGATATGTATACCATGTCCTTTAGACATGACAAATTAGATCATTGTACGAGTAATCAAAGGTCTCTAGACTTAACATTTGAGCCAACCTTGATGGAATCGAACCCACAAGCCCATTTCGTGACAAATTTAGATTCTACAGGTCGGTCAGCTTCAGAAGACTCGAAGGGATGCCATCAGTTAGTGGATTTCTGCTCAAATTGAGCAAAATTTCCAGGCGAACACATAGGCGAAGATCGAACATAAAGATTCTAAATTAATTTTCATAGGGGGGCACCCACCCCCTGCCCCCTATCTCACCACGTACTGGACGAACCAGGTAATTCCTGGCCCAAGTCCGCAATATTTGCTCCAATGAAGTTATTTCTGGCCAAGCATATGTCCTTCAGGTTCGCCATCTTCACGAACAACGTCGGAATGATGCCCGATAAACCGTTCCCGTCGAAGCATAGCCGCTTGATCTAAGTACAACGCCCCCTGTTGTCCATCCGCCGGCTGGTGAGATGGTTCTTAGAGAGGTCGAGGTAATCTAAGCTGGGGTGGACCCTGAATGCCTCCAAGATGTCGGCGTTGAAGTGATTCCCCTTCGGCAGCACTCGGCGCGGCCAAGTGCACTTCTTCAGGCATCGCGACAGCACTCTGCCGAGAATGGTGTGCGCTATCGTGAGGTTGTGCAGGGCGAGGCCGTTGCAGAGGCTCCGCAGCAGCTGGCTCGACAAAGGTCTATCCCTTTCCGAGGTCCGAGGGGATAGTGCCATTCAGATTGTTGCTCAAAAGCACATGGTACCGGAGGTTCTTCAGCCGCGCAATGCTGGTTGGCAGCTCACCCTCTTGGCCATTAGTGCCAACATTCAGAATTTGTAGCGCCCTCATGTTGCCCATCTCCGTCGGCATTGTTCCACTGAGTCCGTTGGAGTAGAGCAACAGAACCGTGAGCTGCTTGAGGTGGCCGAGCGAGCTACGGATCGACTCCATGAGTGAGTTTGTCGACAAATCTAGCTCTCGAAGCCTCGCCAACTCGCCGAGTTGCGGGGAAAGAAATCTTGTGTTGTTGCTGAAGAGGTACAGGATCTTGAGCTTCTTTGCCATGCCAACCTCCGGTGGAATCCTGCTGGTAAGCGAGTTGTTCTGTAGTTGGAACGATGTGATCTGCGACCATTTTGTGAACAGGGCCCCAGGGAAATGGCTGGTGTGCTTGTTCGATGATATGCTAAACTCCCTCATCTTGTGCATGACGGCGAAAGACGATGGTAACATCCTACTAAGCTCGTTTCTGGAAAGGTTCAGGAACATGAGTTGTGTGAGCCTGAGAATTAGTAGAGGTCTCCATGGGAGCTTGAGAATTAGTAGAGGTCTCTGTGGTTGTTAGTTGACTCAAACCGAGTGAAGGATTGCGTAGCAAGTACGGGCGGATCCAGTATGGAGGAGCTAGGGGGGCTCGAGACCCCCTACCACGGTTGGTACCATGGAAGACCCAGCGCGCCTTCCGTAAAATTTCAGGTTGGTACCATGGAGATCCAGCGCACCTCCCCTAAAATTTCAGGTTGGTACCATGGAAGACCCAGCGCACCTCCCTTAAAATTTCAGCCATCGATGCACTCGAATGAAAATATACATAGGAATGCATCTTTGGATATAGGTTTTTATTTTTATAATAATTTACAAAATGAGCCTCCCCTGAAGAAAGTAATTCTTTCACCGTGTTAATGGATTATTGGATATGATTCAGAAAATTAATGAATCTAACATGTTGATCCTGTCTCTAGGACACATGAACGCTTGCTGCCTATTCAAACGTTCTCTTTCAGTGAGTTAATTGGTGTCGCTTTATTTGACAAAGAACACCCAGCTACTGAATTGAAGAGGAGAGGACTAGTTCAGATGAAGGCACACAGCACACTCATGAATCGCCTGCCAATGAATCTCCTGGAAAACTCGGCGTGGCTATCATGGTTCCACGTCCAATAATTGGTTTATATCGACGTTTGGGGCGGCACCCTGCTAAAGATACGACTAATTTTCACGGTTCTGTTACAACGGAGACAACGGGTGGGTCATCAACTGTCAGAACAAGTCAGATGATGAGCACAATCAATCATAACTGACGCAGTCGTATGCATAGCAGTTTCCTAGATCCTACAATGAAAGCATAAATACGCCATCAAATGATCACAGCAAGTGGCAGGAATGGAGATCTGGGAAGCCATGGAGAGGGAAAACCACGTCGCAGAGCGCGGCCTCGTCCCCATCGTCAACGGCGTCGACGTGCAGGTGCAGCACGAGCACGGCGGCGCTAAGATGGACATGGAAGGCTTCGTGCGCAGGGGCCAATCATGGTACGCATATGCAAATAAAAGCTTCGTATATCTGCACGGAATGCAAAGGGAATTATTGTGTTCTCATGTCTGAATTCTTGCATTGTTTCGCCATTGAAGCCGCTATGCTAGCAGTGACATCCCGAGCGATCTGCTCGTCAAGGTGGGAGGCGTCAACTTCCACCTCCACAAGCACCCCATGATCTCCCGGAGCGCCCGCCTGGCCCGGCTCGTCGACGAGGCGTCGGCGCTGCACGGTCCCATCGCCGCCACCGTGGTCGAGCTCCCCGATCTTCCAGGCGGGCACGGCGCGTTCGAGCTAGCCGCTAAGTTCTGCTACGGCGTGGTGGTCGACATCACGGCTGCCAACGTCGCCGTCCTGCGCTGCGCAGCCGAGTACCTGGAGATGACGGAGGAGTTGGAGGAGGGCAACCTCGCCTTCCGCGCGGAGGCTTTCCTAAGCTACGTCGTGGCGTCGTCGTGGCAGGACTCGGTCGCCGTGCTCCGGAGCTGCGAGGGCCTCTCGCCGTGGGCCGAGGATCTGCAGCTCGTTCGCCGATGCAGTGAGTCCGTCGCCGCCAAGGCGTGCACCAACCCGCGGGCCATGCGGTGGGCCTACGCCGCTGGCAGGATGTCGCCGGCGAAGACGACGGCGAGGGCCGGCGCGTCCAGCGGCGACACCGGCCAGCAGCCCGCGCCGCCGCCGGACTGGTGGGTGGACGACGTCTGCGTGCTTAGGATCGATCACTTCGTGCGCGTCATCACCGCCGTCCAGGCTAAAGGCATGCGCGGCGACCTCGTCGGCGCCGCCATCACGCGATACTCCTTCAAATGGCTCAACATCAAGGAGAGCCCCGCGTCGCATGGGCACGGCCACTGCGCGCTCGAAATTGTCATCGCCGGGGAGGGCGACACGCAGACGACGCCGGAGACGGACAGCGAGCAGAGGATGGTGGTGGAGAGCCTGATCAGCATCATCCCCGCGCAGAAGGACTCCGTGTCGTGCAGCTTCCTCCTCCGGCTGCTCCGCCTGGCCGTCACGCTCAAGGCGGCGCCGGCGCTGGTGACGGAGGTGGAGAAGCGCGTGGGCATGCAGCTCGACCAGGCGGCGCTGTCCGACATCCTGATCCCGTCGTCGTCGTATCCCTACGGCCGCCTCCGCTCCGACGCCGCGTACGACGTCGACCTCGTGCAGCGGCTCGTCGAGCAGTTCGTGGTGCAGGAGCAGTCGTCGTCGTCCACCCCAAGCCGCGGCAAGGAGGAGAACACGAGGTCGCAGCGCGTGGCGAGCCTGATCGACAGCTACCTCTCCGAGGTGTCCCGTGACCGGCACCTCCCCCTGGGTAAGTTCCAGGCCCTGGCGGAGTCGGTGCCGGAGCCGGCGCGCGGCTGCCACGACGGGCTCTACCGCGCCGTGGACTCGTACCTGAAGGCGCACCCGGCGGCAACGGAGCACGAGCGGAAGCGGCTGTGCCGGGCGGTGGACTGCGGGAAGCTGTCGCGGGAGGTGCGCGCGCACGCGGCGGAAAATGAGCGGCTGCCGCTGCGCGTCGCCGTGCGGGTGCTGCTGGCGGAGCAGGCCAAGATGGCTGCCTCGATCGGCAGGGCGGGGAGGAAGGAGGACGACGTCGCCGCGCTGAGGATGGAGGTGGAGATCGTTAACGCCAGGTACATGGAGCTGCAGCGGGAGGTGGAGCTACTACAGAGACAGGTGGAACGCATGCTGCCGCCGCCGTCCGCCGCGGGGAAGCAACAGAGCGTGTCGGGGTGGGCAAGCGGGTGGAAGAAGCTCGGGAGATTGGGTAGGATTCAGGTGGAGCAGCCGGTAGTTACAGTGGCGCCCGGCGAGACGGGGAGCAGGGAGCCTCGGCGGAGGAGGAACTCGGCCTCGTGAGCTGTACAGTATATAGCTTATTGTACTCATCATCATACTAGGATCTTTGGGTGGTGGAGGCGCAGATCCTTATAATAGTACAAGGTCCTGTTTGGATATATTTCTCCTATCTAACCGAAGATTTTCTCATTTCTCACTTTTTACTTCTCGTAGTTCAAATCTCTGAAAATGCTTACCACGTCAGCGAATCGTTGGAAATAAGCAAAACATTTGGCAGGATTCTCACTTATTTCCACCGATAAGCCACTTATAAGTGAAAACAAATGGAGCCTAAGTGTGATGTGCGTGTGGAAACCGGATCCTCTGACATTATTTTCAAAAGATCTCTCTGTACGTGTGTGTCTATATCTATACCTATTATTAAAGCGAGTAAGGTCTCTACTGGCCTTTTTCTCGTCCGTTGTGGTCATTTTGCAAAAAAAACTCCTCAACTTTTTAGTAATCAACCCGCAGTCCAAATGCTAACAGATTGGGGGCTCGGATGGAAAAAAGAGGGAGGAGGAGGTTAAGGGGAAAAGGCTTCTCCTTTCTCCACAACAGAGAAGTGCAGGAGGGGATTGGGCGCGGGCGGTGGCCGGAGCGGGGCGCCCCGCCGCTGCCCCGCGCGGCCTCGGCGACGAGGTCAGCCGGGAGCTTGGCGACGATGGCGGAGTCGCATGCTGCTGCGGGGGCGGAGGCCCGTAGTCGTGGTGCGGCGGCGACTGCGCCTGATCCTGCGGTGGTGGAGTCCCGTAGCCCCGTGGCGGTTGAGGCGGCGCCTCCTTCTGTGGTGGTGGAGGTCCGTATCTGCGGGGCGGTGGGGGTGGTGGAGACCGCCACAACGTGCTCCCTGAAGACGGACTCTTCTTTCCTCGGATCTGCGGCTCTCTCCGAGATCCAGTCCTCCTCCACGCGTGCACACGTCGACCTTCCTCTCCTGCTAGGTCTCCACACCGCCGCCTCCTTCCCACCTCGTCGCACAGAAGGTCTGCGCCGGCGTCTACAGGGGTGTCATCACCAGCCAGATCGGCGAGCTCGCTGCCGAGACCACCACTGCCATGACCGCCTCGCACCCCGACTACGCATCGGTGACGGATCTGCTCGCTCCATAATTCAATCGTCTGCGAGAATTTTTTGGTCTGCTGCTAGAGCAACTCGATTGGATAATTATTGATTGCTTTTGCCTTTTCCTCCTTTGCTCTGTGAAGCTGGCAGGGAGGATCGCCATCTCCAACCTGCACAAGAACACCATGAAGTCCTTCTCAGAGACGTACGATGACTTCATTTTTCTTGTCTACTCTAGGAGGAGAGTTTGATTATCTGTGTCGTGATTTGTTCTATTAATCTCTGTATGCAGGATAAAGGTTATGTATGTGCATTGCGATGAGAGGTCTAGCTTGATGGCTCCCATGATTGTTGATGATGTCTACGAGATCATAATGAAGGTGCGATGCATGGGCTAAGGGTCCAACAATTTATTAGAGCAAAAAACATGTATCATCTTTCTTGCCATTTCGATAGTTTGTGTGTTTTACTGTTTAAACTTTCTGCGATAGCTTATCATTGGAATGCTGTAATTATGATCCGATATGGTTCTTTTGGTGCTTAATTTTATGCAAAAAAACTATGAAATATAGATGAAATACTATTTGTGGTTGTAATTTACACTAGTGCATCTGTGTACTTAGTTTATTTTATTTCTGACTAACTCCTCTTTTCTTATAGTCTGACTCATGGAACTAAGCACTCAACTTTTGACTTCTGCATAACTTCAGAATGCTGCTCGCTTGGACAATGAGATAAAATATGACCAAGATTTCGACTATGATTATTTTGGTTTTAAGACACTTGAGAGGTCTTATCTGTTGAAACCCGGTGGAAAGGTCGCGGAAAGGCCGCAGGATATGTTGATGAGAGTTTCTGTTGGCATATATAAGGATGATATTGAATCGGCTGTCAGAACATACCACATGATGTCTCAGCGCTGGTTCACTCATGCTTCCCCGACCCTTTTCAATGCTGGCACTCCAAGGCCCCAGGTCACCTTCAATCAAAAATGTTTTCAGTGTGGAGTGTGGACTGTTAACTTGTGCATTTAATCTCATCCTTCTATTTAATGTTGCGCAGCTAAGTAGCTGCTTCCTTATCTGCATGAAAGATGATAGTATTGAGGGAATTTATGATACTCTCTCAGAATGTGCTGCGATAAGCAAATGCGCTGGAGGAATTGGTGTCTCAATTCCCAACATTCGAGCTACTGGGAGCTACATTCGAGGAACAAATGGTACTTCTAATGGAATTGTTCCTATGCTACGTGTTTTCAATGATACTGCCTGTTATGTTGATCAAGGTGGAGGCAACAGAAAAGGTAGGTAGCATCAGTAAGTCAGCCTGGTCCTATTTACATGATTGCTGAGGATTTCTTACAAATACCTTTCGTTAGGTGCATTTGCTGTTTATTTGGAGCCCAACATCTTGATATCTTTGAGTTTCTTGATATAAGAAAGAACCATGGAAAGGTAAAAGCTCTTGAACAATAGCACACATTCTTGAAAATTGCCAGCTGCGATTGAATACATTTTGACAATTGATTATTGTCTTCGTAGCACACTGTATAAGAATTGCACTATATATAAGCGCTTGGCATGCTATTACATTAGATTGCCTCATCTGTGAAAAGTTTTTATGTGATATTTATAGGAGGAGAATCATGCAAGGGATCTTTTCTATGCTCTGTGGGTTCCTGATCGGTTCCTAATCTGTGGTCACTGTTTTGTCCCAATGAAGCTCCAGGTTTGGCCGATTGCGATTGCTGGGGAGATGAGTTTCAGAATCTGTACGATAAATATGAAAGAGAGGTAAGCTGGATGCTGCACCTGTATATACAATTTTTTCAAGGTGACCAAAGATATACAATAACCCAGCTATGTGATTTCAGGGCAAGGCAAAGAAAGTGGTTGCAGCACAGGCCCTCTGGTTTCATACTCTGAAGGCACAGATAGAAACTAGAACAACGTATAAGCTTTATAAGGTATTAAATTCATAAGGACACAATTGTTCAAATCATAAGGGTGCAATTGTTCTGCCTCTAAATATGCCATTCTTTTATCACATATGCCCTTTTTTACTAAAAAACGTGAAGATAAAAAAGTTTATGATATGCAGGATAGTTGCAACAGAAAAAGTAACCAACAAAATCTTGGCACAATTAAGTCTTCCAATTTGTGTACTAAGATAATTGAATACACAAGTTCTGAAGAAACTACCGTATGCAATCTAGCATCAATTGCCTTACCACGTTTTGTGAGGGAAAAGGTACATGCCGGCGTCTTTTCAATTATTTGGTTTGTTAGTTGTAATTAGCTTAACTTACACTTGCGCATGTTTCAGGGTGTTCCTATTGAGTGCCATCCAGCTAAGCATGTTGGTAGCAGTGGGTCAAAAAAAATAGATAATTCGACTTTGATAAACTATCTGAGATTTGTCTACCTCACATTTCAAGTGGATGTACGATTCTGCCTTACCAATATGAATAATACGAACATAATGTTGACTAATAATGTTGACTAATAGATTACTTGGATGGTTACATGTAATCTCAACAAAATCATTGATATTAGTTATTATCCCCATTGAGAATGCAAGGAGGTCAAATATAAGGCGTAGGCCAATTGGGATAGGTGTTCAAGGATTGGCAAATACTTTTATTCTACTTGGAATGCCATGAATTGGTGATTGGCGAGGGCTTCACTTCTCCTCACCTCTTTTTTTTTTTGGGGGGGGGGGTAGGCGAAGGCATGATTGGGGGTGATACAAGATGTGGAGATATTTCCGGGCTCGCGAATGGCGGAATGGTGATTGTGAAGCGAAGCCAACATATTACGAACAATCAAATAATAACGTGAGAGCAAGTAAAGACCCGTAGCAACGCACGGGCATTTCTGCTAGTATATATATATATATAT